>NW_027189131.1:2369595-2392768 GCF_040958095.1 Procambarus clarkii
GTCCACTGGAACTGTAGCAGCGAAAGTGGATGTTCTGCCTGAGACACATACTAAAGACCTTGACAATTGCATGTCATCAAATTCATATGGTGCAACCATTATGAAAAACAGTATGTGCTCTCTTATTTTATATGATCAATTGTTATCCACTTCCCTAGAAAGAAACTTCCAACAGAAAAAGAGTGGTTGTAGACCAGTTGATGGACAGATTGGTTGGGTGGTTGTAGATCAGTTGACAGACAAGTTGGTTGATTGGCTTGACTAGTTTGTGGAATGGTTGTTTGCTTCTTCAGTTCCGCCAGAGATTGAATAGTACTGCTTGTTTGTTCACTTTCACTGTCTAGAAAGTTATATCAAGAGGTAGTATGTAGTGTAGTGTGCTTGGATTGCGACTCTACCACTAATTAATCTATAAACTGTGTTCTGCTGCAGGCTACCTTAGTGACACTTTTATACTACCTTAAAGACAAAAAAAAAAATAGAAATATGTATTTTGAAAGGATACACACACACACATTGGTATAACTAAACTACAACTTTTCCTCATCTGAGATTATATCTGGGGAGAGGAATAATATTTCGTCAATAATAATTATAAGGTATTTATTATAGGAATAATAAGATTTGAAATTCATATATTTCCAGCCGGGTTGATAGATAGGATACATTATGTTATGTAAATGGTCTAAAATCATCCTTATTACTGTAGGTGTGGACATATTTTTGTATCCAAGTATTGCTCTCGAATCGTACATATCATATCATTATCACACATCTAAAACATTCTTTACTATGATATAATTGCTTTAATAGTATATTTTATCTCAGCTCTGCAAATTGGACATGTGGATATGTTTGATGCACATTTGAAACAAGTGCATATGTGATTACAAGGTAAAAACATTAACTCACTCTCATTCTCCATACAAATCTTACACTCAATCACTCTGTGTCTAATTGTACCTTCTGACTTTGGGAGAGTGGCAACTTGATCAGTTATTTTACCAAATAATGGTTGTGGGTTAGAATCACCAGACATTGGTGGGCTTGGGACAACATCAACTTCAGTCAATGTCAATTCATCAACTATTGTAGATTCTACTTCAGTTCCATCAGACATTGGTTGGCTTGGGACAACACCAACTTCAGCCAATGCCAATTCATCTACTATAGGCTGTATTAAAGTTGTAGATGATTCTACTTGTTGGTTTTGGTCAGAAGCCAACTCAGTTCCATCAGACATTGGTTGGCTTGGGACAACATCAACTTCAGCCAATGCCAATTCATCTACTATAGGCTGTATTAAAGTTGTAGATGATTCTACTTGTTGGTTTTGGTCAGAAGCCAACTCAGTTCCATCAGACATTGGTTGGCTTGGGACAACATCAACTTCAGTCATTGCCAATTCCATTAAAGTTGTAGATGATTCTACTTGTTGGTTTGTGTCAGAAGCCAACTCATTTCTATCAGATATGGCTGGGCTTGGGACAACATCAACTTCAGCCAATGCCAATTTATTTACTAGACATTTTCTAACTTCGTTTTCCATGTACTGTAAGACTGCTTCAATAAATGACTCAATGTCAAAGAAAGGTAACCCCTTCTCTTTGAGTTGATTATGATACGTTGTCATCACATGATCTTCCTGGAAACCCATTGAAATAAGGTGCTTAGTTATGTCTAGTTCCTTAATAAGTTTGTGTTGATCTTCATTGATATGGGTTATTGAAGGGTTTGTCTCATAAGGTGGCCTTTCCCCTTGAACCTGAAAAAAAATAAAGTTAATGTTACAAATGGCTTTTATAAAGATTACAATAATAATAGTCAACCTTCATTTCAAGTTACTTAGCTGACATACCTGATCAATGAATTCTTTTCCTTTCATCAAGAAGAGGAAGGTACACTCTGGGTACCAGCGAGCATGTTCATCCCAAGGTATATCATCAGTTTCCCAGTTTCGAAGTCCATTCCCACAATGATAACAGCGCACATGATCACTTAAACCACAATAGAAGAATCCAGCTTCTGACAATTCAGTTGGTTTCTGTGTTACACGTTCAGGCCAATTGTTAAAGCTTGCTAGGCGACTTTCAAGTGTTAAGTAGTCTTTTCGCTTGGCAATGGTATGTTGGTGAACTCCATTGTCTGTCATAGGACTTAGACCACAGACATCTATTCCATTGTCTGTCATAGGACTTAGACCACAGACATCTATTCCTTGTCTATAGGACGAATTTTTACTATTTCTCAGTGGAATGGAATAACCCTCGAATTTTTCATTAAATATCAGTGGAAAATTTCCCACTGGTTGGTTTCGAATGAATTGACAATGGGGAAAGTGCCGCTGATGTTCGCCTCTGGGAGTGTCTCCTCTTTCCCAGGAACCAACAATGCCTCGACAAAAGACACAAGCAACGTGGTCATTTGTTCGCAGATAGTAAAAGCCATCACGAGCCAAATCAGATGGTTCTAACCATTCAAGTGGCCAATCTATGTAGGTATCCAAACGTTCCTTTTCAAACCGTAAACTGTCATATGAATCAAACTTCTTAGAAATAGATCTTTTCACGTTCTGATTAAATGTGCATTCTGGTTTCTCTTTCTTATGTAAAGCAATGATTCTATTTTCATCTTTGTTTACGTTCGTGGCATCAATTTGAAAATGGCACATTGAACATTCTAAAAGATTTGCTTTATGAGTATAATAGAAACCCGCCTTTGCAAGTACATGACTGTTTACACTGAAGTTACAGTCCTTAAAAGTCTCCAAACGATTTTTTTCTTCTCTCATTGCTATGAAAACAAAATGTGAGCGTTGTATTAGACTGACTAGTTAGTGACTGAGAGAGGCATCTCTCTCTCTCTCTCTCTTTATATGATACACAATCTCCCTCCCCCCTCCTCCTCCTCCTCCTCCTCCTCGTCCTCCTCCTCCTCTTCCTGTTGACTCATAGACTTAAAATTGGGACTATAGAGTTTATCAGCTGAAATCCTTTACCAGATCCTAGTAAAAAGCTGAAATAATGGTAAGAAAAATATAGGGAACTAAGTGGAAATTATGTGATAAAAATAGAAATTTTAATTGTGGAAATTTTACTACATTTTTTACACTCAACCTGGGCACCCCCCCCCCCCAAAAAAAAAAAAATAAAAAAAAATTCACGTCCCAGATAAAAAAAAATACTACTACCTAACTACGTACTTATTTTTATTGATGAACACTTTATATATCATGTGTAAATCAATACAAATTCCAGTCTAAAAGATGACATCCCTACCACAGGTGTTACTAGAAAACATATTTTAATTAATTATCCCTAGTCCACGACAGTAATGAAGACGGTAATTTGTCTCTATAGACTTCGAGTTGGTTGTCTTCCCAATGCCTTCAGCTGTATAATAAAGTTACTAACCACCTAATTCTTCTTCTTCATCATCTTCAAAATTGTCGGTCAAATTTTTTTCAAAAAGAAACCTGCTCCATATTGTTGGAAATTGGGGCCTAATATCTTCCACAGCAATATGTTTTTTTTCTACTTTTTCATTTAGCCACTGTAGAAAACTTTTCCCCATTTCCTGAAAGTAATGATAATTATTTATTAGTGTTATAAATCCCTTATTTTTCAACCTAATTTTTCAAATAATTAATTTCTTAAGAGAGTCTTTTTATGAAAACAAAGTAGGTAGGTGCTTTACCCATCATACTCACCTTACATCTTTGTAAAATATAAATCGAGAACTTTAGCCATTTCTGAATTTCATTTAGTCGTAATTGAGTTAAGTGAATATTATTCTCTAAACTCCAATTTTGCTTGTTTTTTTTCTTGGATAAAAAACAATAAACTGCTTTTTCCCTCAAGGCTCTAAGTATTACATACCATCTTGTTTTTACTTTTATCATTCCAATTGTTTCTTCATTCTCATTTAAAAAATAAAAAACTTCACCTTCTTTGTAAAGATCACTTCGCACCTGTAAAAATAATTTAATAATATAGTTTCATAAAAGAAATTGTATTGAAAAATGTGACAATATAAATTGACACTTCCTTGTACAATAGACTTTTTGTTTGCCTACCTTATTCTGGTGTTTCACTACATCTTTAGCTTCAATTATTGAATAGGCAGGAGATATAAAGCCTAATGCCGTAAACAGGTTGAGTGTGTAGTGTGGAGGTAATGCAAGAAGGCTAGTCTCTTCATATTCGTTGTACAATGGAGTAAAACAGATAACGTTGAGTTGATGCTTATCCAAGTGACTGAGGTTAACAATATGTTGGTTGTCAGGTTGAAGAAGCTCACACACAGCTGTACATTTAGTATAGTGTAAGATACTATATACCAAATGTCGATTCATAATATCCATATTATTCAATGTATCCCACAGTGATCTGGCCACAACTTTAGCAACAACATAACGTTCTCCATCATACCGCTCAATGTCTTCCCTTTCTCCAATTAACATATGAACACTTTTACTCCCAGTAATTAAAAAAAATTTACCATTAATGTATCTGCCACTGAAATGAGCTGATTCACCATTCACTTTAGTCATACAAACTACTTTAGAAGTAGTAGTACTGAGATCTTCTAAGCAATATTGTTTCCATAGATCATTTGTTTCCGGTTGTTTATCATCCTCATCACCAATACCACCAGTAAATTTTTTATTGGCAAAGATCACTAAATCAAACTGTCCCTTAAACTCCAAGAGTGTTACACCACGAGGAACATTTTTTCGAACTTCAGGATCATTGTTGTAGATTGTGTCATCAGGGCCATAGCAGTTGACCTTTATATCATGAAGAATAGCAGGGCCGTCTTCAGGGGATAGGATTCCATGTGGGACATTTGCACTTATTCTTTTTATCTTCTTTTTTTCTTTCAATGTTTTTAAAAGATTTTCATACCTACAAACAAAAGAATAAAAAAAAAATAAGAAGTAATAATTTATTGGGGTATGGATATTATAAAAATATATATATGATATATATTATTAACATTATAATAATGATACTTACAATTCCGAAGACTTTAAACTGTTTTCAGCATAGCAAATCATCTTCTGAAATGATGCTCCAAATGTATCTGGAAGTTTTTCTTTCATCTTGTTTTGGTATATGTTATCAAGGGTCATCATTAACATATTTATAGAAAGTGGTGAATCCATAGTTGTTGTATATGTCAACAATTAAATAATATTAAATAGTTATCACTATGGATATATGCATGCTGCATCAGACCACTTAACACTGAGGTAATAATACTGGGCATAACGCTTTTATATACTTGAAGGCGATTTAACTCACCCCTCCCCCTCCTCCTCTTCCTCCTCCTCCTCATCCTCCTACTCCTCAAGTCAGAATTGAAAAGATAGATATAAAAGAATTCAACTGTCAGTTACAACCCTAGTCCTGTGCTGTATCTAGTGAGTCCACTTTGATAATAATATAATATAATTATATTGACTTAGTTTGGGTAAGGTAGGGTCTTGTTTGGTCTTACTCTAATTATTTGTCCTGCATCACCTTATACTATCTTAGATAAAAATGTTGATTGATCAGTTAAGTTACATATGCCTTAACATATTTTTTTTTTTTTTTTTTACATTCACAGATTTGAAATAGATCACCATTATGACTGATATTAACGAGACAACAGCAAATTTTGAAAATGATAAGACTCTGAGTGAACCCAACCCTACAGGCAAAGCAATGAACCCCAACGAAATATGGGAAGCTGAATCTGTAAAGACTGAACTCAACCCTACTAACCCCAATGAAATATGGGAAATTGAATCTGTAAAGATTATGTTAATAAAACTTGAAGAAATACTACTAAAGTGGGGAATAAAATATGAATTATTCATGAGACAAAACAATGGAGTCAAGCTTGAAAATACCTATCAAGTGATTTTGATGTCGAAGGCCTCATCACAGGAAAAAATTGAAATAGACCATATTAAAGTAGTATTTCAAGATGATGGATTGGTTTTGTTTAATGGGTGTGATAACAACTTACACAAATATGTTGTGTGTGAGTATACCCTCATCCAATTAACTATCCGTAGTTTTTTTAAATATGAAGAAAAATTACCCACTACTTTGTACATACGAATTTTTAAAGATGAATGGGCATCCAGCCCAGCGTGGGATAACTCCAAACCCACCTTCACGACTCACCGGAACTAGTGCCAGCCATACTGACATTATCATCTTACTTTTTAATTATACTACATCTGTTCCCATTCTGGGCTCACTTTTTATTTAGTGAAAAATTACAGTGAAATTAAAAGGTGCCCCCATTCCCCTACCTATGTACACTAGAATAATAAAGGCAAAATTAAAAAAAAATAAAGCAATATATTTTATAATTCATACACACTTTTATTTAGTGAAAATTACAGTGGAATTAAAAATGAAATGAGGCAGCCTTCAACTGTTCGAAATTTTTTTTTTTTTTTAAATCAGCAATCTCCTGCCAGAGGTTTGTATTCTTCTTCTTCAGGTCGGTGATGTACCCACGTTAGTCACTGTGCGGAAGTTTTGAATAACATTGGCTCTTTGGTCCCATTATAAATTAATATGACTTCCAAGTGGTTGCACATATCAATTCCTCAAAAGAAAGGCGGGTTGTTTCAGCCTTCCAACTCTTTAATTTCATTTTTTAAATCATCAATCTCCTGCTTGAGGTCGGTGTAGTTCTGCTTCAGGTAAGTGATTATTTTTAATAACTCTTGCTCTATCATCTTCAATAGTGTGTTGTTCTGATTGATGTCGGTGTTGTTCTGCTTGATGTTGGTGATTATTTTGCTGATTAATTGTAACAACTCTTGGTCTGTCTTCAAAAGTATTGTCTCATTCTGCTTGATGATGTCGATATTATTCTGCTTGAGGTTGGTGTTGTTCAGCTTGATGTCGTGGATTATTTGTAACAACTCTTTCTCTATATTCAATATTAGTGTCTCCTCTTCCTCTTCCCAGCAGAGTTTCAAGTTTTTTTTCAGCGTATCTTTCTCCATCCTGGGGTTCATCTGAGGAGAGAGCATCTCGGACTACTTTTTCTTTGGAAGAGCAGCGAAGCTGGCCATCAGTGGATGTAATATAAGAGTGAGAGTGGTCGGCGGCAACGAATATTTATATATATGGCTCAACTGACACAGTACTGCTCCGGGCAACCAGCTATTACATTACTAGGTGGACTTCGCCGCCATGAGTTTGATCACAAGGTTTTCAACACTTTATCTAAAATATCACTTTTAAAAATGTTGACTTCAACCTTCAACGGTCCAAAATTTTTTTATTAAATCAGTATTCTTCTGCTTGAGGTTGGTGGTGTTCATCGTTTTTTCTAATCAATATTCTTTGGATTGAGGTGTATTGATGTTCTCTCTGTGACATCAATAAGCATTGTTTCCATTTTTTTTCAGCGCAGCTTCTTTACCTTAACTTGTGGGCGACAGAAAGTTAATGAAATTGGGGAGTATGACTGCTACGGGATGCCCACTCACGGATGCGATCCCACTATTGCTCGACACCGGTGCTTTTGGCTGCTGGGTTGAAGAAGTTACGTAAAAAAGTGAATTTGAATTAAAAATTGCCCCAATACTAGAAAAAGGTTGGGGCCTGGGAGCCTTTTGGAAAAATTTGGGTTGGGGTAGGATAATAAAATAAATTAATTTTTGGAAATAATATAATATATTCAGTATCTCATTCTTTTACCTTTTTTTACCCCAATTATTTATTTAGAGTGACTTAACTACTATTTTCTGATTGAACTGTCCATTCATGCTTATTTTGTAAAAGTATTTTCTTGGGGAAATAAGCCACCACAATGCAGCCAACAACATTCAGAAACCGGTTTCAAGGTTCTGTTATACAGGCATTCCTCATTTTTTTCTCCAGTCTGTGTGATTTTATCCATGATGGCTTCTATCTTCTTTAGTGTCTGTCACTTCGACATCTCTTTTTGGGAATTTGCGGAGCTGTGTAGTAGCAAATAACAAAGACATTAATATATTCTCTACCGAATAAATTTTAACAGAGCATAGGAATTCACAGATAAAAAAAAAAAACTTTGAATCACAAAAAAATAAATAACGTACAACTGAAATTAATCCTCTTACACATACCTGTGCCTGTTGTTGTTTCCTGACCGAAGACACGTTCCTCCACATTCTCCTGCTTCTCCCATTCCTCCCCTGACTTGGTGTCATCATCTCCATCTGAAGACCATGGCCATTTGATTTTTCTAGAATCAAGCTTCCTTAGTGCCTTTTCTTTCTTCTTCATCTTTCTCTTTATGGCCTTATTTAGTACCAAGCCCTTTAGTTTGTCAATCAACCGGTCACTTTCGAATGTGTCTGAGGACGACGATAAGGACGACGATGAGGACGACGATAAAGACGATAATGAGGACGAAGATGAAGAAGATGACCTTGCTTTTACCGTTGATTCAACCAAACAAGACATTTGCTCAAGTAAGACAGATGCAGCTTGACCTCTTTCCGCTTGTTCTTTTGCTTCCCCAGAAGAGTTAGTAGTTATCTCGAAACCCTTCATCAGTTCGGAAACAAGGGGTGGGGGAGGATAGAGGGAGGAAAGAACGAATAACAATAAATTAAAATTACTATTATAATTATATTTTACTGTAGTATAATGAATAAAAAATCAATCTCTAAATGTTAATTTACCTGAAAGAGACAAATAATTACAAGTCAATCGTTTTACACTATACTCTCTTTATATGTTTCCAAATGGCTTAGGAAGTGGTATATTCTGACTTGTTCCTTCAGCTTCGGCTGTACCTGATCATTGCACACATAAGTAGTTAATATAGGCACTGCATAGGCACTATAACAATAAGAAATACGAGTGTGTGGTTTTTTTTATGATTTGATTCATAAACTGAACTGGTAAGGAATTGATTATTGAAGCTTGTTGTTATGATGGACTAGATGACTGCATATGGATCAATAGTTAAACTGTAATGACGCCCGCCACTACCCTACTGAATGATAAACTGCTTAATTTCAGTAGACTGTACACCTGACACTGGAGCTGGAGAGAGAGCAAGGGTTTGTGACTCTTAAATAGGCAGAAATTCTCCTTTTATACCACTATCCCATCCCCCTCCCTCCGCCATAGGTTGCTGAATCAATACAAGTTATTTTCATTAATATTTTCTATATTTTTATTATTATAGGCCGATTACTAAATTCTAATTCTGATTATTTTGTTAGATCATAAACACATAATTTAATGGATAAGTAGTATATAATCAAAGGCTGAATGTTTTCTTAAAATCTTTCTATTCTCTTTCCCTCTTTTTTTGGAGTTGAGTTAATTTGCCTACTCCCTGACCTGCTACTCCTTTTTTTAATTTTTTTATTATTATCCCCCCCCCCCAAAAAAAAAGTCCTTTTTATCATCCTTCTTTTCGTCTAGCATTATTACATCCTCTTCTATTTCCTTTTCAACCTCCTTCTTTTCTTCTAGCACTATTGAACTAGTGTCATTTATTGGTTTAATATCCTCATTCTTTACCTTCAACTGATGAACTGGTGTCATTTATTGGATTAATATCAACTTCCTCTTCCAATTGCTTTCCATCTGTTCCTCTCCTATTCATGAACTGTTTTCCTCTTTGATTCTTTTTCAGAGTCAATATTTCATTTTTTCGTCTGTCTTGGGTATTTAATTTTGATCGTTGTTTGGCATCTTTTTGTTTTGTCCCCGAATCTGTTGTTTTATATGTTTTTGATGTTTTTGTTGTTTCCTGTGATGAAACTTTCTGAGAGGAAATTGTTTTTAAAATGATTTCATCGCCGATTACATTTAAATACTTCTTTATTATTTGTGTTTCAATAAACCATTTCTTTTCTTGTTCAATATCATCACTGTTCAATAATGTAAGTAATTTTAAATTGTTGTCCTTGTTATCAATAGACACTATTTGGTTTTTGTAAATTTCATCGTCGTTAATGTTAATTTTTTCTCCAATCAATGTTAAACCCTTAATATTATATATAATGGGAAAAACAAAAGGGGTTTTAATAGCTTTCTTTATATTTTTGGAGTTTAATAAAGCTGTTTTCATAGTATCGATGTCATATAGGTTTTGTGAAAAATATAGGTTTAATTGAATAGAAGGCATAAGAATTTTATCGTTTATTACCGTAACAAGATTTTTATAGAACTGGGCGCAGAATATAAATTTAGAAATATGATTCGAAAGAGAATAGAATAATTGTTTCATTTCATTTTTGGCAACACTATTCCTACAAAATATTTCTTTTACTTTAATCTGATCGAATGCTAATAACAAATATTTTTTTCGGCACTTCTCTGATAGGTAAGCATCGAGTTCATTAATAATAGTTCTGATAATAGAAGTGAACTTTTCTACTAGAGTTTCATCATAGTCAGAAGAAACGTCAATTGTATTAATCATCGACAAATGTATTTTCGATTCTTTTAATTCAGAAGCCATGACTAACATTTTAGAATTCATTTCTTTATTTGTTTGTTTTAATATCGAATTTTCTGATTCCTGCATTTGTTGAATGGCTAATATTTTAGAAGTATCACCATATGATTTGTGAATCACTTGCAAGATAATTACATAAAAGTGTTTTATATTTCGTATGCTAAAATCTTTTTTAAGTTCGTTCTGATAAATTGTATATATAATTGTAATAAAAGTATATACCTTTATAACTTCATAATTTGTTTCTTTTGTATATTTGTATAAATCCGCAAGTTGTTCTATTATCTTTTCTTTAACTAAATCCATAGATGTAAGTTCATCTACTAACATTTTAGCCAAATAATTTGGTTCTTGTAACTGACGCTTTAAAACAACATTTAAATCAACATAAGGGATTAATTCTTTTTTGTGTTTTTCTACTATTTCATCAGTAATATTAGTTTTGAAACTATTTAGTATATGATTAAATAACCCTCTTTCTTCCTCGTTAGTAAATAATATATTTACTATATTTTCCGGTTGTAGATCATTATTAGTATAATTACTATTGTTAATAATGTCATTTAACTTAGCCATTCTATTTATATGTTCTTGTTGAATATAATTCTTGTGTTCTGTATTAAAATGATCAATAATCTTTATTATTATTTCTTCAATTAGTTTATTTTTTTCACTTGAATAACTATTATTTATAAACAATATATTTGAAAAACATTCAGTTATATCATCATTTGATAATATAGATTTTTTTAAAAAATTAATAAATAATGTATTATTAGAATTATTTATTGTGTTTATATTCGCCAATAATTCATTATATTTATTTAGCATTTGGTCCTGAAGTTGTTTATAAGTTTCTTCTGCTTGTTGATGTTTCTCAAGTTCTTTTGTTTTGAGTGATAATAACTCCTTATATTGCCGTTGATGGGCTTGTTTTTGTTCCTCAAGTTGTTTCATATAGGTTTTTTCTAGTTCATGTTTTTCGTAGTTACATTTCTCAAGTTCATTTTTGTAAGTTTCTTCTAGTTGATGTTTTTCATTAATATGTCTATAACTTTGAGTTAATTCTTCATTTATTCTATTTATTTTTTGTTTTTGTTCAGATAATTGTGTGGTACATAGTTGTAGGTTTTTATTGAGTTCAACGTTTTTAGATTTTATTTCAGTATTATTTGAATTAATTAAAATATTTAACTGTTTAATTTGATAATCTAATTCTGTTATTTGTTTGTCTTTTTCAGTTAGTTGTTTATCTTTTTCTATATTTCTATTATCTAATTCTTTTATTTGTTTGTCTTTTTCCTCAATTTTATCTTCACATTCATTTAATTGATCTAAATTAAATATTTGGGTTTTCAATTCTTCTTCATAATTAATGGTTTCAATTTCTAAATTGTTTATTATATTTTTTTGTTTTTCTATTTCAGTTGTAAACTTGTCAACTTGTTTATTTAAATCGAGTATTTCGCGTTCTTTTTCTGCTATCACAGTCTCTAGGAATTTTTTTTCCATATTACACTCATCATATTGTTTATTTAATAAAGCTATGGTTTCCTTTTGTTGATATTGACTTTTAATAAGAGGATATGTTTTAGTTATTAATTTTATGTATCGATCAGATAGATCGAATAAATGAAACAATTTATTTAGTAATATGATTGTTCTTGTTTCATCATCATCTTTAGCAGAAACATTGTTTAAATAAGTTTTTATATTTATACGTTCTCTTAAACCTGAGGTCCCATCCTCAGGGAAATGTACCATACTCAAGATTGTTTTAACAATTTCACTCATTTTTTATGGGGTGAGAAAAAATACCTATTTTGAAGTCCAATGTTAATTTTATCTTATTGAAATGAAATGAAACGCACATTATTTGGAATAGGACATTCAATGTTGATTTTTCAGCATTCAAAATAATTATTTCTTGCATTGAATACAGGATACCATAATTTTACATTCTCTCGAATATTACGTTTCTGGACTCATAATCGGAAACTATATCAGGGAGGAGTCCTGATCTTCCTCCTGTTTCTTGTTCTTCTTCCGAGATTTCCACATTGATATTAAATTTAATGCTAGCAAAGGTTTCTGAGGAATTAATGTTCTTAGCCACCATTTTACATTCCACCTCATTATTACCATCTTGAAGTTCAAGTTTCATTACCACAAATGGTGGTAATGAATTTTCTTTAATTGGAAAATCATACTTAGAGAATCCCTGAATAAATATATCTTGACTTGCCGCATGCGTACATGATATCCACAATTTGTCCATGTCGAATTTTTTTCTTTTATTATGTGATTTGGTCCGTACTGCATTTATATGGTTTTGTAATTTAACATCTTGTATTTCACTTTGATCTGTATAAACATTAGGTTTCAAATCATTAATATTCCAAGGAAATATTAAAATAATTGGATTTTTGGTATAATATCCCTTGTCGTAATCAGAATTTTGCCATACATAATTTGTGTTATTTGAGACATTATTATTATCTAAATATCTGTGGATTTTATTGTAATTTAAAAGGAAGTTATTAAAAGCTTAATGATTGTATTCTCACTTTCGATTCTATTCTTAGGATTATACGAAATTGGTGGTTTAGGAATAATTATGAGACCTTTATAGGTATTTATATCTCTGATAAACGGGGAGAATAATGATTCCAACTTTGAGATGATTATATTAGATTCTTCAGAGGACTCTGTTGTTGTTGTTGTTGCTGTTGTTGAACCGATGGTGGATGGTAATGTTGTTTCTTGAAGTACTTCAGAGGACGTTGTTGTTGTTGTTGTTGTTGGACTGATGGTGGTTTGTAATGTTTCAGATAATTTTGTTATTGTTGGACTGATGGTGGATTGTAATGTTGTTTCATGAATCGGATCATGTCTGATAGCCTTACTGACATTGATACGTTTTCCGCGTAAATAAATAAATATTATAACGACTATAATTAGGATTTTAGCAACTAAAATTCTTATTAACCCCATTGCTACTTTTTTCTTTTTTTCCTATTGTTTTTTAGTCATAATAAATTCATAAAAAAAATTATTTTAACAGAATATCAAACATATGCTGGTTTGAACCCCCAAAAGCATTGATTAACGGTTATACTTATAATTTTTGAAAAATAAGTTTTACAATTAGACCAGCAGGTATTGTTATTATAAACAAAGCTATGAACAATAAACTAAACTATATCATCTGATAATATTAAACTATACTTATATACATTTGTTTCTTTTAAAAAACAGAGGTTTAATAATAATGGAAAATTGTTTTTTATTAGCTTTTAATTATATACAAACTTTTTCTGAATCGAATGGATATGTCCATAAACGATATATCCTATACGAAGCCTCTGCTTCAGTAGTAAATATGGCTAATGGTTATTGTTATGTAGATAAATCGGTCTTTCATTTCCCCTTCAAATGCATTAATAGGTATCTAGATATAAATACAAAAACGAACAAAGATGAAATAACAGATGAAGAATTAAACCAAAATCAAGAAGAATTAAATAACTTAAGCGAATGTCTAGAAACTCTGGTGTCAGAATATGATATAAAATATGTCTGGGTCTATGGAAATAATCAAATCTTATTCCAATTACCTGTTTTACAAAATCTGGCAGTCTTCGATATCCGAAATAAGAACAGCCACACATTTAGAGACAAAATAACAATAAATAAATCTTTTAATGAATATCGAAATGTATTATACCGTCGGGGTAATATTTATACATTTCCACCAGTTTTACATAGTATTACAAATCTTTGTCATTTACTCGCCCAAAATTTGATTAATGGATACCAGGATTCCACAAAGAGTATTACCTTCTATACCACAAATAAAAACAGCAATAATGATCTACAGTGTAATTTTCATTTAGAAGGTGAGAGTAGTTCAACTTGTGCTTGTCTGTTGAATGAAATAAACCGCCTTACTCTTATGTTCATATCGGCTAGTCAAGAGCTATATACGACAGAATATAAAGATTACATTAATAGTAATCATAGGGATAAGGAACGAATGTGCCAATATATGGCTGAACGTGAAGTCGAATACAAACTGCAAGCGCTGTTGCTCAGTATGGTTTGGCCCGAGAAAATACATTGTAAACTACCATAACAACAATCCTAAAACATTTCATGCTAAGAAGATAATAAAACTAAATTATTTTCAAATGCATGATTTAGGAAAGAACCTGGGACATTGTTTAGCTTAACAATATGAAAGATGCAAGAATAAGGATTTTTTTTTTTTTCAATGGTCACAAAGGGTTGACATGTTTCATTCCATATTAATTCCACTGTTATTTTCATTAAATAAAAGTGTGCATGTTTTTATTTGTTTAAATTTTGCCTTGGTAATTATTATTCAGTGTATTCAGTGTAGGTTATCGAAAGGGCAGGACTGTATGGGACATATGTTGTTTTCGTTGTGTTTGTGAATTGCCTAGATAAGCTAGATAGTAATAAGTACCACATAAAAGTCCCGGTTCTGACTAATAGCTGGTTGCCGGAAGCACTGTGTTAGCTGAGCCACATATATAAATATCTGTGGCCACTCTCACTACATCCACTAACGGACGGCCATCCAGCCAGCCCACCACACACGCTTTGCTGCCCTTCCAAGAAAAAGTTGTACGAAGATGCTTTCCCAGATTAACCCTAGGCAGAGACTAGCTGAGTTGATTAAAAAATTGAAAAGAATGGAAACACACTTGAAGAAGAAAAAGAAAGAGTTGACTTACCTCAAGAATGAGAATAAGATGTTAACACAGAAGAATTTTGTTATCTACCAGAAGTTTCCACCAACCAACAAGAGAGTGAACTAGAAAATAGAATATATAAGGGAGGAAGAAAAAGAAAGAGTTGATTTACCTCAAGAACGAGAATAAGATGTTAACACAGAAGAATGAATTTTCCACCAACCAACAAGAGAGTGAACTAGTACCTCAAGAACGAGCGTAAGATGTTAACACAGAAGATACCACCAACCAACAAGAGAGTGAACTAGAAAATAGAATATCCACTATTATTAAAGTGTTTATAATAATAATAATAATAATAATAATAATAATAATAATAATAATTTTTATTTTGGGGAACATTGTTGAAAAAACAGAGAATGTGCAGTGACTTAATGTCTAACATATTCAGGGATTTGAGGGCCAGAATTGGATATTGTCCTAATAGCAGCTTGAGTAATTAGAGGACGTAAGTGATTTTGGGTAGTAGAGCCCCAAGCACAAATACCATAGTTGAGATATGGATAGATAAGGGAGTAATAGAGTCACCAGGGCAGGGCGTGGTACAATCTTTATTTACAATGCCTAAAGTCACTATTACGCAAAGCGTTTCGGGCAGGAAAAACATTAATGACTACAGCTTAAAACTAATGGGAAAGTTTTGTCAATGTTAAGGGGAACAGGCGTTACTCTCGCTTTTTTTAGAATATCTGGAAAGGTTTGGAGTTCAAGTGACTTGGGCTGATCTAATAGGCTTTAGGTACAGAGACTGGGGATAGTTCCCTGTAAGATAGTCCTTAATGTCAGTACTGGAAGATGGAATATCATTAGCAAGGGATGAACCAATGGAAGAGAAGAACCTATTGAACTCAATAGCAGAATCAGAGGCTGAAAGCTGAGTGTGTGTGTGTGTGCCAGATTTAACCTTGTTTGTGTTAATATGCTATAAAATTTGTGTGAAGATGCTCTGGGAAAATAAAGGAAATCAACCATTCCAATAAATATATTTTTCTAACTACATACATAAATACAATAATTATATTATAAAAAAATCAGTACCACCCAATTTAATATCATAAAATTGTGTAGTGAGTACAATAGGGCATGAATGATAGATACTACTACGAGCCAAGTTTAATTAATAAAGCTTAGGTAGGGGAAAATCAACAGAGGTGGTCACAGCAATAATAACAATTGAGTTGGCCCACCCACATCGAGTGGCCCTGGATGAATTATTAAATAATTAATCATCAGTAGGGGGCCATTTCTTGATATATATTTAGTAAAAATGTAAGGTCCTCAATGAAAGCATTATCTAATTGAGACTTACTAATAGACTCTTGGTAGAAGATAGCATCTGCTATGTCTTCATGCCTGCAAAAATAGGCTGCCGAGTGCAAATGATGAGGATAATTTGAAGAATAATGACGTGCTAAATGTAAGTGTTGATTATACCTTTTACTGGGTATCAGGTAAAAAGGACAATTTTGACATTGACAAGCATTACCCAACAGCCCTACATTTGGTCGGTATTTCTTATACACTTCTTCAAAAGTATCATTTGTTACCTGAACTCCTCGTCCAGAAGCCTCTATTAGGATTTGTGACCTTGTCATGGGGCGCACAATTTCTCTGTGTGTTGATAAATATTCCTGCAACCACAAATCCTTTTTATGTTGAACAATTATATTTTCAAACTCCTTGTAAATATTGAGACAATTCTCCTGGTGAACCCGCTGAGTCACTAAAGCTTGGACGTTATCACTAACATTTGAAGTTAGCCGTTCACGAGAGTCTCTATACTGTAGGGCATGTGCAGTATAAATAAACACGTTGTGTTCATTAAACATATTGTCAATAACCTCTTCCTTTAGACCAACTTCTTTAGCAAAAATTCGCAATGAAAACCAAGATATATCTCCAGCCAGAAAAACATCCCGTAGCTTCTCTACCTTTTTCATATCCACAGCTATGGGGATCTGTTCAATTAACTTTTCCTTAATATTTTGCATGTCCTCGTCTTTAAAATGTTTTCTGGCTGTCTTCTCAACCTCTTCTAAGGTATAAAAATCCTTAAGGGTTAGGTTTTCTGAGGTCGCAATGTAGTTCTTCACCCATTCTTCTTTAAGCTTTTCATCAACAAGTGTTTTGGCAAAGAAATCAGTGAAGGGTGTGGAATTCTTTTCCTGTTTCTTATATTTAGAAAGGCAACGACCAATGTATTCTAAGAGAATCATCCTCACAACTTTGATAACAACTTTATCCTCTAGAGGAGTCTCATCACTTCGTTGATGTAAGTAAAGTATAAACATAGGTTTAATTAGTGACTCACATTTTATGGGTTTTTCCCCCAAATTTCTTTCAAAACTCTCTGTCATGAGTGCTTGGGCCGTGTCATTGATAAGCACTTGCCAATATTTCTTAAAACTTGGTCGGTGGAGATACCCCGATGTTGCTGTTGCTTCTATGTGTGCAATACGCAATCGCACAAACTCAGGCCTAGGCTGAGTTGGGTTTTCAAACAGAATCCTCATCCAGGTCACTCCTAAAGCTGCCATGTGAATGTCAAAATCAATAATGTATGGATTTTTTGTGATTGCATAAGTCGCACACATCGCATAGAGTCTTGTACCCATTAATGGGGCCATAATTTGGGAAGCATCTTGAGAAAAGATCGGGATTATGGCATTAAAGTTATTATCAGATACCAACTCCACTACTTTGCTCTTTTCTATGGCAACCTGGCTCATGATAGTATATGGCCATTTCAGTATACTTCTAACACTATATGACCATGGATTGATTGTTACAGAGTTACTATGTGGAGTATATACGGGAATGCCAGAGATCGTAAACAGTTTTAAAAACTCATATTTATTATTACTATTCAACATCGTGGGGAAATCTCGATCTTGCAAGTCAGATATAGTGGAGTTCATTGTTACTTGACAATAATCATCTGGATCATTTTTAATGCGCATTATCAACTTTTTTTGTTCTTCATAAATCTCCATGAACATTTTACAATCATTTCTATAATCTTCATCTGAATGACCTTTCATCTGAAGACATTTAGTTTCATATTTTCCACCTCTTACTGTTGTACTCAGAATAGTTTCAGCCAGATCTTTTTCATTTTGGAATTTTTCAGTGGTTAATATTACTCTTATTTTATTAAGCAAGGATCTTAACTCTAATTCATATTTTTTAAATTCTTTTTGTTCTAACCGATCTCGAATAGATCTACTACTGAGTTCCTCACTAGCTTGAATTGATTTCAAAATTCTTTCCATTAAAGGTAATACATCTGAAGGAACTGGTTCTTTCTTATTATTAATTTGAATAATAACCGAATTTCATTGTCGAAATACTTCATTCAACTCAAATAATGATATACGACGAAACTGGGGTGAAATGTGACATCCATTATTACCATATATTAATCTAAGTTGTTTCACTTGTTCTTGTTCACAGGGAAAATATACCCACTCATTCAGGTAGAATTTATCCTTGGCTATACCCCCTGGCAGTAAGAAACCTTTCACTGACAACTTCAGGATCGGTGAAGTTCCATCAGATATGTATCCACCAATTTTCTTCATCTCTTCCTCTAATTCATCTGACGTTTTCGCCCAGAAAAGTGAAGGCATATTGGTACTACCATTGTGCAAACGCGACCTTATATCCAGACTATACTGAACGGGAAAGTCACATCCCACACCTAACACAAAAACCTCACAAATCTTATTCTCAACCTCATTCATTTTGTCAATAACATGACTTGGCTGAATCAATGTTGTATTATGATGGCCGTCAGTAATGAGAAACACTTTGATATACCTTTCCTTACATTGGTAAACCTCATGTACAATAGTTTGTAGGGCACCAGTCAAATCTGTTTGACCATTAGCAAAATCACTATTTATTAGGTTTGTTTCTGATCGTTTTAATTCAACTTTACTGCCAAACACGAACAGATTCGTTCTCCCTACCAAATGAGGTGCCACATATTCGTTCCACCCTGTCATTACACCATTCCAGTAAATGAACATGGATCCTGACACATCTGCCATGAGAATATTGTAGGTACTTGCTTGATGAGACACATTATTCTTTGGATCCGCTCCCGTTAATAATAAATCTGGTACTTTAGCTGGAATCTGGAACACTATGTGAGTCTTCTCTTCACCTTCGACATTCTTCTCTTTAATAATACAGAGTTCCATTTCCAATATCCCAAAATCATTCGTCTCTTGTTCATCATCTTCCTCTATTATAACCATTTCAGGCGGGAGGGGGGGCAACATTAACTGCTGTGTAGATTGTTCTAAAAAAAAAAAAAAAAAATAATAAACATATATTAAAATAAGAAAAATAAAGGTATATTGTAAAAAATGTATATAAAGATCTATATATTCGTATTATTACCTACCATCCATTGTTTCCTCTTCTAAAAAGGGACTTGAGTTCTAGATTTGGGGTTCGTTTCAGCTTTTTCCAAGTAATTTCCCATTATGTCAGTTTGTATTTAAGGAGAGGATGCGAAGGGCATCCTGACTGCTAATAAACTGAAGGCTCAGATGATATTCAACTCCTTTTATATAATCATACAACATGCACTTCACTTCTGTTTCATTGTCACTGATGTATCCAAGATGGACTGTATAGTAGGCATAATGTATTGTAAGATTTTTCTAAGGTACCTGATGTTTGAACACATATGATGTTTAAATATTTTTTTTTATGAAGAAGGTTTGAATCTTTTTCTTATTGGATTATCATCATTGTCTTCAACATTTTCCATTAATTCTTCATCATGTTCTTTTAAATTAAAGAATTGATTGGCATCGTATTCTGCCTGAACCTTACCCCGATTATTAATAAATTCTATTATACCACACATAATTAAACTTATTCCAGTTTGAACTAAGGCATGTATTATTATTGTACTAGAAGAAGTTGGTTGATAGTGTTTCATATCTTTCATGTCTAATGAAAGAAGCATTAATAATTTGTCAACATGTTCATTCTTGTTATTTTCAATGCGTTGTAAACTAATTATAATCTGCTTAAAAATTAGGTTTATTGACGATAAATACTGAGGATATTTCTGGAGAGCAATGTCTTTAATTTGTTCAGAAACATTTTTAAATAATTGAAAGAAGTCTTTAACATAAGAGTGATCTGATAATATGTTTTGTACCAAAGTTATCATATTTATAATATTTTTCAATTCTTCATCGTCCATATCCTCTAGATTTTGATTACCAAATTCATAAATAAATTTAGACATTTCATCATCATTGTTTTTAGGAGAACATTTTTGTTGAATGTATATTTTCAATAGATATCGTCGTAATTCTTTATTATTCTTTTTCACTTTATAATCAAATACATGACTATATAAACTACCTCTATCTTTTTGGGGGAAATGTGGTCTAGGAGATGGCAAATCTGATAGTTCTGGTTGTTTTTGTTGTTCTAGTTTTGATTCTGGTTCCATTTTAGGTTTAGGTCTTGGTTCAAGTTCAAGTATGGGTTCAGGTTCAAGTATGGGTTCGGGTTCAAGTTCAAGTATGGGTTCAGGTTCAAGTATGGGTTCAGGTTCAAGTATGGGTTCGGGTTCGGGTTGTAAAGAAATTTGTGAAAATAAAGGTAATGACGATATTGAATCTGAAGATAGTATTCTTGAGTAATCATCAGATGATGTAGGTAAATATAAATTACTATTAATAATAGATTCCATTTTTATTTACTAAGGTAATAAATGTACATTATATATTTCATCAAACCCCAAAAATATCATAATATTTTGAATGAAATTAGAATCTCGATGGTTGATTGATTTTTCCGTCATAATAAGCTTAGAAAATTGACTAGTTTGCCATTTAATTAATTTATATTTATCTATATTTTTCCTTGGATAATCTATTAGTTTTACTGACACATAAATCCCATTTTCATTTCTATAACAGTCCCAATGAAATTTTTCGGGATAAATCATACTGAGTAGTAGCGTTTGTAGTTTGAATTCAACTTCACGTCCAGCCATGAATTGACAGAATCGTTCATTGTGATTTGGATTGCATTTAAGATATTCTTTGTATTCGGTTAAATATAGATCTTGACTGGCGGATAAAAACATGAGAATGAGGCGATTTATTTCATTTAATAAACATGCACACGTTGAATTGCTCTTGGTGGCTTTGAAATGTAAAGAACAATGTAAATGTCTACAATCTGGGTTCTTTTTACTATCTGCATAAAAATTAATAGTCTTCAAAGAATCTTGATATCCTCTAATTAGATTTTTGGAGAGCATTTGACAAAGATTAGTTATACTATGTGAAGGTGGTGGAAAATTATTACGTTTATTATAAACTTGTATAGGTTTTGGTATGGAATACTCATCTAATTTAATTTCTTCTCCAAATTTATAGATAGTTGAACTCCTTATATTAAAGACAGTAAGATACTGCAATACCGGTAATTTAAAAAGGATTTGATTAATTCCATAAACCCAAGCATATTTTACATTAAACTTGGTTACTAACAATTCTAGGCACTTATTCAAATCATCATCGTCATCATCACTAATCATTTCATCTTCATCTGCCTTTAAATGTAGAGATGTATAAATATTTTTAAGAGGGAAATGAAAAGCTGATTTATCTACATTACAAAAACCATTAGACATATTTACTACTAAAACAGAAGCTTCATAAAGAATATGATTTTTATAAAGACGGGGATTATAGTAACTATCATTTGGTTCATAAGATGTTTTTTGAATGTAGTTGAAAGCTAACAATAAACAATTATTGTCCATTTTTTATATATATATATATTATAAATGTTAGAAGATTGCATGTTATATATAGTATAATATATATTTAATTATTTATTTACATATTTGTTTTATTTATATATAAACGATTCGATTATTATTATTATTATTATCATCATTATTACTATTATTAATAATATTATTCTTAATATTATTAACTGCAGCATTAGTCGTAGCAGTATTGATAGTAATAGTTGTACCAATATTATCAATAGGGTTATTTGTAATTGTATTAGTAAGTATATTATTATTATTATTATTATTAGATATTGATAGAGAATTATTATTTATGGTTGGTGAAGCTTCTTTAGATGCCAATGGGTAAGTGTGATCTTCCAAATTAGAGATTGTATTTACATTCATATGACGATAACGGTGTCGTAGGGCCATTCGTGCATTGCTACCCCAGTGAATACTTTCATCATTTGTAAGCAATTGGTTAACTTCACCAACGCCATCCTCACCACTAAATTCTTCATCTTCTTCATTTCCACCTTCCATTATTATTTCACCTTGATTAATATAACTTTTTAAAAATTCCTTAACGTTTGAATGTCCTAAAATTTCACTAATAATTTTAAAAGGTAAAATATGATTCTTACCTAATTGTCTTGAAAGACTGTTAAAAGTACGTGTAGCAAAATCAGCTCGGAGTGAATGGAGACCTGCCCTTTTAAATCTTCTTGAACACTATATTCTTCATTAGGAGATAATTTCTGATTTCTTTCTTTAGCAACTTTCCAAAGATAACTTTTAAAAACTTTATGTGTACTCTGGTAACTAGAATCAAAATAGGTTATCCAAATGATCAGCTATATTTGTCCCAGGATATTTCAGTAGAGTTAATCGTAACATCTTCTTATTTGCATAGGGAATGAGGTATTGAATAAAAAAAGTGGAAGCCCCTCCTTTTAATAAGGGAATGTTGCGATCCTTACCGTGTTTACTGTATACTACTGGCAAAACAACAGTCTGAGTGGCTGGGTAATATGCATCTACAACATTACGATAAGTTACATTGTTGGCTTCTTTGGCTCGAAGACCTGTATGGTATATAAGTAAAATTTTGTAAGCATGTTCAGAC
>NW_027189131.1:2393268-2412590 GCF_040958095.1 Procambarus clarkii
AAGGGTCTGAGCTGGTGGTGGAGCGGGTTAAGGCGTACCTGTTATGCCAGTTGCTGGAAGGCTTCTGTGCTGGCTAGGGTTCGAGTCTCCTGGTGGGAAAGTGTTCTAAAGTTGTATACTTAACTCTCGTGTTTAGGAGAGTTGTGCCTTAAGCATAGACACTGTGTCTTCCCATATTAACAGGAACTTGATGAAATTAACGTCTAAATGACCCCTCACTTGCTCTAGTGCTCTTGGGAGGTGGTGATCTTTGGTGTATTTAAATACTCCGAAATTACCATCTCTTTTAAGGGTCTGAGCTGGTGGTGGAGCGGGTTAAGGCGTACCTGTTATGCTAGTTGCTGGAAGGCTTCTGTGCTGGCTAGGGTTCGAGTCTCCTGGTGGGAAAGTGTTCTAAATTGTACACTTAACTCTCGGGTTTAGGAGAGTTGTGCCTTAAGCATAGACACTGTGTCTTCCCATATTAACAGGGACTTGATGAAATTAACGTCTAAATGACCCCTCACTTGCTCTAGTGCTCTTGGGAGGTGGTGATCTTTGGTGTATTTTAATACTCCGAAATTACCATCTCTTTTAAGGGTCTGAGTTGGTGGTGGAGCGGGTTAAGGCGTACCTGTTATGCCAGTTGCTGGAAGGCTTCTGTGCTGCCTAGGGTTCGAGTCTCCTGGTGGGAAAGTGTTCTAAAGTTGTATACTTAACTCTCGTGTTTAGGAGAGTTGTGCCTTAAGCATAGACACTGTGTCTTCCCATATTAACAGGGACTTGATGAAATTAACGTCTAAATGACCCCTCACTTGCTCTAGTGCTCTTGGGAGGTGGTGATCTTCGTTGTATTTAAATACTCCGAAATTACCATCTCTTTTAAGGGTCTGAGCTGGTGGTGGAGCGGGTTAAGGCGTACCTGTTATGCCAGTTGCTGGAAGGCTTCTGTGCTGGCTAGGGTTCGAGTCTCCTGGTGGGAAAGTGTTCTAAAGTTGTATACTTAACTCTCGTGTTTAGGAGAGTTGTGCCTTAAGCATAGACACTGTGTCTTCCCATATTAACAGGGACTTGATGAAATTAACGTCTAAATGACCCCTCACTTGCTCTTGGGAGGTGGTGATCTTTGGTGTATTTAAATACTCCGAAATTACCATCTCTTTTAAGGGTCTGAGCTGGTGGTGGAGCGGGTTAAGGCTTACCTGTTATGCCAGTTGCTGGAAGGCTTCTGTGCTGGCTAGGGTTCGAGTCTCCTGGTGGGAAAGTGTTCTAAAGTTGTATACTTAACTCTCGTGTTTAGGAGAGTTGTGCCTTAAGCATAGACACTGTGTCTTCCCATATTAACAGGGACTTGATGAAATTAACATCTAAATGACCCCTCACTTGCTCCAGTGCTCTTGGGAGGTGGTGATCTTTGGTGTATTTAAATACTCCGAAATTATCATTTCTTTTAAGGGTCTGAGCTGGTGGTGGAGCGGGTTAAGGCGTACCTGTTATGCCAGTTGCTGGAAGGCTTCTGTGCTGGCTAGGGTTCGAGTCTCCTGGTGGGAAAGTGTTCTAAAGTTGTATACTTAACTCTCGTGTTTAGGAGAGTTGTGCCTTAAGCATAGACACTGTGTCTTCCCATATTAACAGGAACTTGATGAAATTAACGTCTAAATGACCCCTCACTTGCTCTAGTGCTCTTGGGAGGTGGTGATCTTTGGTGTATTTAAATACTCCGAAATTACCATCTCTTTTAAGGGTCTGAGCTGGTGGTGGAGCGGGTTAAGGCGTACCTGTTATGCTAGTTGCTGGAAGGCTTCTGTGCTGGCTAGGGTTCGAGTCTCCTGGTGGGAAAGTGTTCTAAATTGTACACTTAACTCTCGGGTTTAGGAGAGTTGTGCCTTAAGCATAGACACTGTGTCTTCCCATATTAACAGGGACTTGATGAAATTAACGTCTAAATGACCCCTCACTTGCTCTAGTGCTCTTGGGAGGTGGTGATCTTTGGTGTATTTTAATACTCCGAAATTACCATCTCTTTTAAGGGTCTGAGTTGGTGGTGGAGCGGGTTAAGGCGTACCTGTTATGCCAGTTGCTGGAAGGCTTCTGTGCTGCCTAGGGTTCGAGTCTCCTGGTGGGAAAGTGTTCTAAAGTTGTATACTTAACTCTCGTGTTTAGGAGAGTTGTGCCTTAAGCATAGACACTGTGTCTTCCCATATTAACAGGGACTTGATGAAATTAACGTCTAAATGACCCCTCACTTGCTCTAGTGCTCTTGGGAGGTGGTGATCTTCGTTGTATTTAAATACTCCGAAATTACCATCTCTTTTAAGGGTCTGAGCTGGTGGTGGAGCGGGTTAAGGCGTACCTGTTATGCCAGTTGCTGGAAGGCTTCTGTGCTGGCTAGGGTTCGAGTCTCCTGGTGGGAAAGTGTTCTAAAGTTGTATACTTAACTCTCGTGTTTAGGAGAGTTGTGCCTTAAGCATAGACACTGTGTCTTCCCATATTAACAGGGACTTGATGAAATTAACGTCTAAATGACCCCTCACTTGCTCTTGGGAGGTGGTGATCTTTGGTGTATTTAAATACTCCGAAATTACCATCTCTTTTAAGGGTCTGAGCTGGTGGTGGAGCGGGTTAAGGCTTACCTGTTATGCCAGTTGCTGGAAGGCTTCTGTGCTGGCTAGGGTTCGAGTCTCCTGGTGGGAAAGTGTTCTAAAGTTGTATACTTAACTCTCGTGTTTAGGAGAGTTGTGCCTTAAGCATAGACACTGTGTCTTCCCATATTAACAGGGACTTGATGAAATTAACATCTAAATGACCCCTCACTTGCTCTAGTGCTCTTGGGAGGTGGTGATCTTTGGTGTATTTAAATACTCCGAAATTATCATTTCTTTTAAGGGTCTGAGCTGGTGGTGGAGCGGGTTAAGGCGTACCTGTTATGCCAGTTGCTGGAAGGCTTCTGTGCTGGCTAGGGTTCGAGTGTCCTGGTGGGAAAGTGTTCTAAAGTTGTATACTTAACTCTCGTGTTTAGGAGAGTTGTGCCTTAAGCATAGACACTGTGTCTTCCCATATTAACAGGGACTTGATGAAATTAACGTCTAAATGACCCCTCACTTGCTCTAGTGCTTTTGGGAGGTGGTGATCTTTGGTGTATTTAAATACTCCGAAATTACCATCTTTTTTAAGGGTCTGAGCTGGTGGTGGAGCGGGTTAAGGCGTACCTGTTATGCCAGTTGCTGGAAGGCTTCTGTGCTGGCTAGGGTTCGAGTCTCCTGGTGAGAAAGTGTTCTAAAGTTGTATACTTAACTCTCGTGTTTAGGAGAGTTGTGCCTTAAGCATAGACACTGTGTCTTCCCATATTAACAGGGACTTGATGAAATTAATGTCTAAATGACCCCTCACTTGCTCTAGTGCTCTTGGGAGGTGGTGATCTTTGGTGTATTTAAATACTCCGAAATTACGATCTCTTTTAAGGGTCTGAGCTGGTGGTGGAGCGGGGTAAGGGGTACCTGTTATGCCAGTTGCTGGAAGGCTTCTGTGCTGGCTAGGGTTCGAGTCTCCTGGTGGGAAAGTGTTCTAAAGTTGTATACTTAACTCTCGTGTTTAGGAGAGTTGTGCCTTAAGCATAGACACTGTGTCTTCCCATATTAACAGGGACTTGATGAAATTAACGTCTAAATGACCCCTCACTTGCTCTAGTGCTCTTGGGAGGTGGTGATCTTTGGTGTATTTAAATACTCCGAAATTACCATCTCTTTTAAGGGTCTGAGCTGGTGGTGGAGCGGGGTAAGGCGTACCTGTTATGCCAGTTGCTGGAAGGCTTCTGTGCTGGCTAGGGTTCGAGTCTCCTGGTGGGAAAGTGTTCTAAAGTTGTATACTTAACTCTCGTGTTTAGGAGAGTTGTGCCTTAAGCATAGACACTGTGTCTTCCCATATTAACAGGGACTTGATGAAATTAACGTCTAAATGACCCCTCACTTGCTCTAGTGCTCTTGGGAGGTGGTGATCTTTGGTGTATTTAAATACTCCGAAATTACCATCTCTTTTAAGGGTCTGAGCTGGTGGTGGAGCGGGTTAAGGCGTACCTGTTATGCCAGTTGCTGGAAGGCTTCTGTGCTGGCTAGGGTTCGAGTCTCCTGGTGAGAAAGTGTTCTAAAGTTGTATACTTAACTCTCGTGTTTAGGAGAGTTGTGCCTTAAGCATAGACACTGTGTCTTCCCATATTAACAGGGACTTGATGAAATTAATGTCTAAATGACCCCTCACTTGCTCTAGTGCTCTTGGGAGGTGGTGATCTTTGGTGTATTTAAATACTCCGAAATTACGATCTATTTTAAGGGTCTGAGCTGGTGGTGGAGCGGGGTAAGGCGTACCTGTTATGCCAGTTGCTGGAAGGCTTCTGTGCTGGCTAGGGTTCGAGTCTCCTGGTGGGAAAGTGTTCTAAAGTTGTATACTTAACTCTCGTGTTTAGGAGAGTTGTGCCTTAAGCATAGACACTGTGTCTTCCCATATTAACAGGGACTCGATGAAATTAACGTCTAAATGACCCCTCACTTGCTCTAGTGCTCTTGGGAGGTGGTGATCTTTGATGTATTTAAATACTCCGAAATTACCATCTCTTTTAAGGGTCTGAGCTGGTGGTGGAGCGGGTTAAGGCGTACCTGTTATGCCAGTTGCTGGAAGGCTTCTGTGCTGGCTAGGGTTCGAGTCTCCTGGTGGGAAAGTGTTCTAAAGTTGTATACTTAACTCTCGTGTTTAGGAGAGTTGTGCCTTAAGCATAGACACTGTGTCTTCCCATATTAACAGGGACTTGATGAAATTAACGTCTAAATGACCCCTCACTTGCTCTTGGGAGGTGGTGATCTTTGGTGTATATAAATATTCCGAAATTACCATCTGTTTTAAGAGTCTGAGCTGGTGGTGGAGCGGGTTAAGGCGTACCTGTTATGCTAGTTGCTGGAAGGCTTCTGTGCTGGCTAGGGTTCGAGTCTCCTGGTGGGAATGTGTTCTAAAGTTGTATACTTAACTCTCGTGTTTAGGAGAGTTGTGCCTTAAGCATAGACACTGTGTCTTCCCATATTAACAGGGACTTGATGAAATTAACGTCTAAATGACCCCTCACTTGCTCTAGTGCTCTTGGGAGGTGGTGATCTTTGGTGTATTTAAATACTCCGAAATTACCATCTCTTTTAAGGGTCTGAGCTGGTGGTGGAGCGGGTTAAGGCGTACCTGTTATGCCAGTTGCTGGAAGGCTTCTGTGCTGGCTAGGGTTCGAGTCTCCTGGTGGGAATGTGTTCTAAAGTTGTATACTTAACTCTCGTGTTTAGGAGAGTTGTGCCTTAAGCATAGACACTGTGTCTTCCCATATTAACAGGGACTTGATGAAATTAACGTCTAAATGACCCCTCACTTGCTCTAGTGCTCTTGGGAGGTGGTGATCTTTGGTGTATTTAAATACTTCGAAATTACCATCTCTTTTAAGGGTCTGAGCTGGTGGTGGAGCGGGTTAAGGCGTACCTGTTATGCCAGTTACTGGAAGGCTTCTGTGCTGGCTAGGGTTCGAGTCTCCTGGTGGGAAAGTGTTCTAAAGTTGTATACTTAACTCTCGTGTTTAGAAGAGTTGTGCCTTAAGCATAGACACTGTGTCTTCCCATATTAAGAGGGACTTGATGAAATTAACGTCTAAATGACCCCTCACTTGCTCTTGGGAGGTGGTGATCTTTGGTGTATTTAAATATTCCGAAATTACCATCTGTTTTAAGAGTCTGAGCTGGTGGTGGAGCGGGTTAAGGCGTACCTGTTATGCCAGTTGCTGGAAGGCTTCTGTGCTGGCTAGGGTTCGAGTCTCCTGGTGGGAAAGTGTTCTAAAGTTGTATACTTAACTCTCGTGTTTAGAAGAGTTGTGCCTTAAGCATAGACACTGTGTCTTCCCATATTAAGAGGGACTTGATGAAATTAACGTCTAAATGACCCCTCACTTGCTCTTGGGAGGTGGTGATCTTTGGTGTATTTAAATACTCCGAAATTACCATCTCTTTTAAGGGTCTGAGCTGGTGGTGGAGCGGGTTAAGGCGTACCTGTTATGCCAGTTGCTGGAAGGCTTCTGTGCTGGCTAGGGTTCGAGTCTCCTGGTGGGAAAGTGTTCTAAAGTTGTATACTTAACTCTCGTGTTTAGGAGAGTTGTGCCTTAAGCATAGACACTGTGTCTTCCCATATTAACAGGGACTTGATGAAATTAACGTCTAAATGACCCCTCACTTGCTCTAGTGCTCTTGGGAGGTGGTGATCTTTGGTGTATTTAAATACTCCGAAATTACCATCTCTTTTAAGGGTCTGAGCTGGTGGTGGAGCGGGTTAAGGCGTACCTGTTATGCCAGTTGCTGGAAGGCTTCTGTGCTGGCTAGGGTTCGAGTCTCCTGGTGGGAATGTGTTCTAAAGTTGTATACTTAACTCTCGTGTTTAGGAGAGTTGTGCCTTAAGCATAGACACTGTGTCTTCCCATATTAACAGGGACTTGATGAAATTAACGTCTAAATGACCCCTCACTTGCTCTAGTGCTCTTGGGAGGTGGTGATCTTTGGTGTATTTAAATACTTCGAAATTACCATCTCTTTTAAGGGTCTGAGCTGATGGTGGAGCGGGTTAAGGCGTACCTGTTATGCCAGTTACTGGAAGGCTTCTGTGCTGGTTAGGGTTCGAGTCTCCTGGTGGGAAAGTGTTCTAAAGTTGTATACTTAACTCTCGTGTTTAGAAGAGTTGTGCCTTAAGCATAGACACTGTGTCTTCCCATATTAAGAGGGACTTGATGAAATTAACGTCTAAATGACCCCTCACTTGCTCTTGGGAGGTGGTGATCTTTGGTGTATTTAAATATTCCGAAATTACCATCTGTTTTAAGAGTCTGAGCTGGTGGTGGAGCGGGTTAAGGCGTACCTGTTATGCCAGTTGCTGGAAGGCTTCTGTGCTGGCTAGGGTTCGAGTCTCCTGGTGGGAAAGTGTTCTAAAGTTGTATACTTAACTCTCGTGTTTAGAAGAGTTGTGCCTTAAGCATAGACACTGTGTCTTCCCATATTAAGAGGGACTTGATGAAATTAACGTCTAAATGACCCCTCACTTGCTCTTGGGAGGTGGTGATCTTTGGTGTATTTAAATACTCCGAAATTACCATCTCTTTTAAGGGTCTGAGCTGGTGGTGGAGCGGGTTAAGGCGTACCTGTTATGCCAGTTGCTGGAAGGCTTCTGTGCTGGCTAGGGTTCGAGTCTCCTGGTGGGAAAGTGTTCTAAAGTTGTATACTTAACTCTCGTGTTTAGGAGAGTTGTGCCTTAAGCATAGACACTGTGTCTTCCCATATTAACAGGGACTTGATGAAATTAACGTCTAAATGACCCCTCACTTGCTCTAGTGCTCTTGGGAGTTGGTGATCTTTGGTGTATTTAAATACTCCGAAATTACCATCTCTTTTAAGGGTCTGAGCTGGTGGTGGAGCGGGTTAAGGCGTACCTGTTATGCCAGTTGCTGGAAGGCTTCTGTGCTGGCTAGGGTTCGAGTCTCCTGGTGGGAATGTGTTCTAAAGTTGTATACTTAACTCTCGTGTTTAGGAGAGTTGTGCCTTAAGCATAGACACTGTGTCTTCCCATATTAACAGGGACTTGATGAAATTAACGTCTAAATGACCCCTCACTTGCTCTAGTGCTCTTGGGAGGTGGTGATCTTTGGTGTATTTAAATACTTCGAAATTACCATCTCTTTTAAGGGTCTGAGCTGATGGTGGAGCGGGTTAAGGCGTACCTGTTATGCCAGTTACTGGAAGGCTTCTGTGCTGGCTAGGGTTCGAGTCTCCTGGTGGGAAAGTGTTCTAAAGTTGTATACTTAACTCTCGTGTTTAGAAGAGTTGTGCCTTAAGCATAGACACTGTGTCTTCCCATATTAAGAGGGACTTGATGAAATTAACGTCTAAATGACCCCTCACTTGCTCTTGGGAGGTGGTGATCTTTGGTGTATTTAAATATTCCGAAATTACCATCTGTTTTAAGAGTCTGAGCTGGTGGTGGAGCGGGTAAAGGCGTACCTGTTATGCCAGTTGCTGGAAGGCTTCTGTGCTGGCTAGGGTTCGAGTCTCCTGGTGGGAAAGTGTTCTAAAGTTGTATACTTAACTCTCGTGTTTAGAAGAGTTGTGCCTTAAGCATAGACACTGTGTCTTCCCATATTAAGAGGGACTTGATGAAATTAACGTCTAAATGACCCCTCACTTGCTCTTGGGAGGTGGTGATCTTTGGTGTATTTAAATACTCCGAAATTACCCTCTCTTTTAAGGGTCTGAGCTGGTGGTGGAGCGGGTTAAGGCGTACCTGTTATGCCAGTTGCTGGAAGGCTTCTGTGCTGGCTAGGGTTCGAGTCTCCTGGTGGGAAAGTGTTCTAAAGTTGTATACTTAACTCTCGTGTTTAGGAGAGTTGTGCCTTAAGCATAGACACTGTGTCTTCCCATATTAACAGGGACTTGATGAAATTAACGTCTAAATGACCCCTCACTTGCTCTAGTGCTCTTGGGAGGTGGTGATCTTTGGTGTATTTAAATACTCCGAAATTACCATCTCTTTTAAGGGTCTGAGCTGGTGGTGGAGCGGGTTAAGGCGTACCTGTTATGCCAGTTGCTGGAAGGCTTCTGTGCTGGCTAGGGTTCGAGTCTCCTGGTGGGAATGTGTTCTAAAGTTGTATACTTAACTCTCGTGTTTAGGAGAGTTGTGCCTTAAGCATAGACACTGTGTCTTCCCATATTAACAGGGACTTGATGAAATTAACGTCTAAATGACCCCTCACTTGCTCTAGTGCTCTTGGGAGGTGGTGATCTTTGGTGTATTTAAATACTTCGAAATTACCATCTATTTTAAGGGTCTGAGCTGGTGGTGGAGCGGGTTAAGGCGTACCTGTTATGCCAGTTACTGGAAGGCTTCTGTGCTGGCTAGGGTTCGAGTCTCCTGGTGGGAAAGTGTTCTAAAGTTGTATACTTAACTCTCGTGTTTAGAAGAGTTGTGCCTTAAGCATAGACACTGTGTCTTCCCATATTAAGAGGGACTTGATGAAATTAACGTCTAAATGACCCCTCACTTGCTCTTGGGAGGTGGTGATCTTTGGTGTATTTAAATATTCCGAAATTACCATCTGTTTTAAGAGTCTGAGCTGGTGGTGGAGCGGGTTAAGGCGTACCTGTTATGCCAGTTGCTGGAAGGCTTCTGTGCTGGCTAGGGTTCGAGTCTCCTGGTGGGAAAGTGTTCTAAAGTTGTATACTTAACTCTCGTGTTTAGAAGAGTTGTGCCTTAAGCATAGACACTGTGTCTTCCCATATTAAGAGGGACTTGATGAAATTAACGTCTAAATGACCCCTCACTTGCTCTTGGGAGGTGGTGATCTTTGGTGTATTTAAATACTCCGAAATTACCATCTCTTTTAAGGGTCTGAGCTGGTGGTGGAGCGGGTTAAGGCGTACCTGTTATGCCAGTTGCTGGAAGGCTTCTGTGCTGGCTAGGGTTCGAGTCTCCTGGTGGGAAAGTGTTCTAAAGTTGTATACTTAACTCTCGTGTTTAGGAGAGTTGTGCCTTAAGCATAGACACTGTGTCTTCCCATATTAACAGGGACTTGATGAAATTAACGTCTAAATGACCCCTCACTTGCTCTAGTGCTCTTGGGAGGTGGTGATCTTTGGTGTATTTAAATACTCCGAAATTACCATCTCTTTTAAGGGTCTGAGCTGGTGGTGGAGCGGGTTAAGGCGTACCTGTTATGCCAGTTGCTGGAAGGCTTCTGTGCTGGCTAGGGTTCGAGTCTCCTGGTGGGAATGTGTTCTAAAGTTGTATACTTAACTCTCGTGTTTAGGAGAGTTGTGCCTTAAGCATAGACACTGTGTCTTCCCATATTAACAGGGACTTGATGAAATTAACGTCTAAATGACCCCTCACTTGCTCTAGTGCTCTTGGGAGGTGGTGATCTTTGGTGTATTTAAATACTTCGAAATTACCATCTCTTTTAAGGGTCTGAGCTGATGGTGGAGCGGGTTAAGGCGTACCTGTTATGCCAGTTACTGGAAGGCTTCTGTGCTGGTTAGGGTTCGAGTCTCCTGGTGGGAAAGTGTTCTAAAGTTGTATACTTAACTCTCGTGTTTAGAAGAGTTGTGCCTTAAGCATAGACACTGTGTCTTCCCATATTAAGAGGGACTTGATGAAATTAACGTCTAAATGACCCCTCACTTGCTCTTGGGAGGTGCTGATCTTTGGTGTATTTAAATACTCCGAAATTACCATCTCTTTTAAGGGTCTGAGCTGGTGGTGGAGCGGGTTAAGGCGTACCTGTTATGCCAGTTGCTGGAAGGCTTCTGTGCTGGCTAGGGTTCGAGTCTCCTGGTGGGAAAGTGTTCTAAAGTTGTATACTTAACTCTCGTGTTTAGGAGAGTTGTGCCTTAAGCATAGACACTGTGTCTTCCCATATTAACAGGGACTTGATGAAATTAACGTCTAAATGACCCCTCACTTGCTCTAGTGCTCTTGGGAGTTGGTGATCTTTGGTGTATTTAAATACTCCGAAATTACCATCTCTTTTAAGGGTCTGAGCTGGTGGTGGAGCGGGTTAAGGCGTACCTGTTATGCCAGTTGCTGGAAGGCTTCTGTGCTGGCTAGGGTTCGAGTCTCCTGGTGGGAATGTGTTCTAAAGTTGTATACTTAACTCTCGTGTTTAGGAGAGTTGTGCCTTAAGCATAGACACTGTGTCTTCCCATATTAACAGGGACTTGATGAAATTAACGTCTAAATGACCCCTCACTTGCTCTAGTGCTCTTGGGAGGTGGTGATCTTTGGTGTATTTAAATACTTCGAAATTACCATCTCTTTTAAGGGTCTGAGCTGATGGTGGAGCGGGTTAAGGCGTACCTGTTATGCCAGTTACTGGAAGGCTTCTGTGCTGGCTAGGGTTCGAGTCTCCTGGTGGGAAAGTGTTCTAAAGTTGTATACTTAACTCTCGTGTTTAGAAGAGTTGTGCCTTAAGCATAGACACTGTGTCTTCCCATATTAAGAGGGACTTGATGAAATTAACGTCTAAATGACCCCTCACTTGCTCTTGGGAGGTGGTGATCTTTGGTGTATTTAAATATTCCGAAATTACCATCTGTTTTAAGAGTCTGAGCTGGTGGTGGAGCGGGTAAAGGCGTACCTGTTATGCCAGTTGCTGGAAGGCTTCTGTGCTGGCTAGGGTTCGAGTCTCCTGGTGGGAAAGTGTTCTAAAGTTGTATACTTAACTCTCGTGTTTAGAAGAGTTGTGCCTTAAGCATAGACACTGTGTCTTCCCATATTAAGAGGGACTTGATGAAATTAACGTCTAAATGACCCCTCACTTGCTCTTGGGAGGTGGTGATCTTTGGTGTATTTAAATACTCCGAAATTACCCTCTCTTATAAGGGTCTGAGCTGGTGGTGGAGCGGGTTAAGGCGTACCTGTTATGCCAGTTGCTGGAAGGCTTCTGTGCTGGCTAGGGTTCGAGTCTCCTGGTGGGAAAGTGTTCTAAAGTTGTATACTTAACTCTCGTGTTTAGGAGAGTTGTGCCTTAAGCATAGACACTGTGTCTTCCCATATTAACAGGGACTTGATGAAATTAACGTCTAAATGACCCCTCACTTGCTCTAGTGCTCTTGGGAGGTGGTGATCTTTGGTGTATTTAAATACTCCGAAATTACCATCTCTTTTAAGGGTCTGAGCTGGTGGTGGAGCGGGTTAAGGCGTACCTGTTATGCCAGTTGCTGGAAGGCTTCTGTGCTGGCTAGGGTTCGAGTCTCCTGGTGGGAATGTGTTCTAAAGTTGTATACTTAACTCTCGTGTTTAGGAGAGTTGTGCCTTAAGCATAGACACTGTGTCTTCCCATATTAACAGGGACTTGATGATATTAACGTCTAAATGACCCCTCACTTGCTCTAGTGCTCTTGGGAGGTGGTGATCTTTGGTGTATTTAAATACTTCGAAATTACCATCTCTTTTAAGGGTCTGAGCTGGTGGTGGAGCGGGTTAAGGCGTACCTGTTATGCCAGTTACTGGAAGGCTTCTGTGCTGGCTAGGGTTCGAGTCTCCTGGTGGGAAAGTGTTCTAAAGTTGTATACTTAACTCTCGTGTTTAGAAGAGTTGTGCCTTAAGCATAGACACTGTGTCTTCCCATATTAAGAGGGACTTGATGAAATTAACGTCTAAATGACCCCTCACTTGCTCTTGGGAGGTGGTGATCTTTGGTGTATTTAAATATTCCGAAATTACCATCTGTTTTAAGAGTCTGAGCTGGTGGTGGAGCGGGTTAAGGCGTACCTGTTATGCCAGTTGCTGGAAGGCTTCTGTGCTGGCTAGGGTTCGAGTCTCCTGGTGGGAAAGTGTTCTAAAGTTGTATACTTAACTCTCGTGTTTAGAAGAGTTGTGCCTTAAGCATGGACACTGTGTCTTCCCATATTAAGAGGGACTTGATGAAATTAACGTCTAAATGACCCCTCACTTGCTCTTGGGAGGTGGTGATCTTTGGTGTATTTAAATACTCCGAAATTACCATCTCTTTTAAGGGTCTGAGCTGGTGGTGGAGCGGGTTAAGGCGTACCTGTTATGCCAGTTGCTGGAAGGCTTCTGTGCTGGCTAGGGTTCGAGTCTCCTGGTGGGAAAGTGCTCTAAAGTTGTATACTTAACTCTCGTGTTTAGGAGAGTTGTGCCTTAAGCATAGACACTGTGTCTTCCCATATTAACAGGGACTTGATGAAATTAACGTCTAAATGACCCCTCACTTGCTCTAGTGCTCTTGGGAGGTGGTGATCTTTGGTGTATTTAAATACTTCGAAATTACCATCTCTTTTAAGGGTCTGATCTGGTGGTGGAGCGGGTTAAGGCGTACCTGTTATGCCAGTTACTGGAAGGCTTCTGTGCTGGCTAGGGTTCGAGTCTCCTGGTGGGAAAGTGTTCTAAAGTTGTATACTTAACTCTCGTGTTTAGAAGAGTTGTGCCTTAAGCATAGACACTGTGTCTTCCCATATTAAGAGGGACTTGATGAAATTAACGTCTAAATGACCCCTCACTTGCTCTTGGGAGGTGGTGATCTTTGGTGTATTTAAATATTCCGAAATTACCATCTGTTTTAAGAGTCTTAGCTGGTGGTGGAGCGGGTTAAGGCGTACCTGTTATGCCAGTTGCTGGAAGGCTTCTGTGCTGGCTAGGGTTCGAGTCTCCTGGTGGGAAAGTGTTCTTAAGTTGTATACTTAACTCTCGTGTTTAGGAGAGTTGTGCCTTAAGCATAGACACTGTGTCTTCCCATATTAACAGGGACTTGATGAAATTAACGTCTAAATGACCCCTCACTTGCTCTAGTGCTCTTGGGAGGTGGTGATCTTTGGTGTATTTAAATACTCCGAAATTACCATCTCTTTTGAGGGTTTGAGCTGGTGGTGGAGCGGGTTAAGGCGTACCTGTTATGCCAGTTGCTGGAAGGCCTCTGTGCTGGCTAGGGTTCGAGTCTCCTGGTGGGAAAGTGTTCTAAAGTTGTATACTTAACTCTCGTGTTTAGGAGAGTTGTGCCTTAAGCATAGACACTGTGTCTTCCCATATTAACAGGGACTTGATGAAATTAACGTCTAAATGACCCCTCACTTGCTCAAGTGCTCTTGGGAGGCGGTGATCTTTGGTGTATTTAAATACTCCGAAATTATCATCTCTTTTAAGGGTCTGAGCTGGTGGTGGAGCGGGTTAAGGCGTACCTGTTATGCCAGTTGCTGGAAGGCTTCTGTGCTGGCTAGGGTTCGAGTCTCCTGGTGGGAAAGTGTTCTAAAGTTGTATACTTAACTCTCGTGTTTAGGAGAGTTGTGCCTTAAGCATAGACACTGTGTCTTCCCATATTAACAGGGACTTGATGAAATTAACGTCTAAATGACCCCTCACTTGATCTTGGGAGGTGGTGATCTTTGGTGTATTTAAATACTCCGAAATTGCCATCTCTTTTAAGGGTCTGAGCTGGTGGTGGAGCGGGTTAAGGCGTACCTGTTATGCCAGTTGCTGGAAGGCTTCTGTGCTGGCTAGGGTTCGAGTGTCCTGGTGGGAAAGTGTTCTAAAGTTGTATACTTAACTCTCGTGTTTAGGAGAGTTGTGCCTTAAGCATAGACATTGTGTCTTCCCATATTAACAGGGACTTGATGAAATTAACGTCTAAATGACCCCTCACTTGCTCTAGTGCTCTTGGGAGGTGGTGATCTTTGGTGTATTTAAATACTCCGAAATTACCATCTCTTTTAAGGGTTTGAGCTGGTGGTGGAGCGGGTTAAAGCATACCTGTTATGCCAGTTGCTGGAAGGCCTCTGTGCTGGCTAGGGTTCGAGTCTCCTGGTGGGAAAGTGTTCTAAAGTTGTATACTTAACTCTCGTGTTTAGAAGAGTTGTGCCTTAAGCATAGACACTGTGTCTTCCCATATTAACAGGGACTTGATGAAATTAACATCTAAATGACCCCTCACTTGCTCTAGTGCTCTTGGGAGGTGGTGATCTTTGGTGTATTTAAATACTCCGAAATTATCATGTCTTTTAAGGGTCTGAGCTGGTGGTGGAGCGGGTTAAGGCGTACCTGTTATGCCAGTTGCTGGAAGGCTTCTGTGCTGGCTAGGGTTCGAGTCTCCTGTGGGAAAGTGTTCTAAAGTTGTATACTTAACTCTCGTGTTTAGGAGAGTTGTGCCTTAAGCATAGACACTGTGTCATCCCATATTAACAGGGACTTGATGAAATTAACGTCTAAATGACCCCTCACTTGATCTTGGGAGGTGGTGATCTTTGGTGTATTTAAATACTCCGAAATTACCATCTCTTTTAAGGGTCTGAGCTGGTGGTGGAGCGGGTTAAGGCGTACCTGTTATGCCAGTTGCTGGAAGGCTTCTGTGCTGGCTAGGGTTCGAGTGTCCTGGTGGGAAAGTGTTCTAAAGTTGTATACTTAACTCTCGTGTTTAGGAGAGTTGTGCCTTAAGCATAGACACTGTGTCTTCCCATATTAACAGGGACTTGATGAAATTAACGTCTAAATGACCCCTCACTTGCTCTAGTGCTCTTGGGAGGTGGTGATCTTTGGTGTATTTAAATACTCCGAAATTACCATCTATTTTAAGGGTTTGAGCTGGTGGTGGAGCGGGTTAAGGCGTACCTGTTATGCCAGTTGCTGGAAGGCCTCTGTGCTGGCTAGGGTTCGAGTCTCCTGGTGGGAAAGTGTTCTAAAGTTGTATACTTAACTCTCGTGTTTAGGAGAGTTGTGCCTTAAGCATAGACACTGTGTCTTCCCATATTAACAGGGACTTGATGAAATTAACGTCTAAATGACCCCTCACTTGCTCAAGTGCTCTTGGGAGGTGGTGATCTTTGGTGTATTTAAATACTCCGAAATTACCATCTCTTTTAAGGGTCTGAGCTGGTGTTGGAGCGGGTTAAGGCGTACCTGTTATGCCAGTTGCTGGAAGGCTTCTGTGCTGGCTAGGGTTCGAGTCTCCTGGTGGGAAAGTGTTCTAAAGTTGTATACTTAACTCTCGTGTTTAGGAGAGTTGTGCCTTAAGCATAGACACTGTGTCATCCCATATTAACAGGGACTTGATGAAATTAACGTCTAAATGACCCCTCACTTGATCTTGGGAGGTGGTGATCTTTGGTGTATTTAAATACTCCGAAATTACCATCTCTTTTAAGGGTCTGAGCTGGTGGTGGAGCGGGTTAAGGCGTACCTGTTATGCCAGTTGCTGGAAGGCTTCTGTGCTGGCTAGGGTTCGAGTCTCCTGGTGGGAAAGTGTTCTAAAGTTGTATACTTAACTCTCGTGTTTAGGAGAGTTGTGCCTTAAGCATAGACACTGTGTCTTCCCATATTAACAGGGACTTGATGAAATTAACGTCTAAATGACCCCTCACTTCCTCTAGTGCTCTTGGGAGGTGGTGATCTTTGGTGTATTTAAATACTCCGAAATTACCATCTCTTTTAATGGTCTGAGCTGGTGGTGGAGCGGGTTAAGGCGTACCTGTTATGCCAGTTGCTGGAAGGCTTCTGTGCTGGCTAGGGTTCGAGTCTCCTGGTGGGAAAGTGTTCTAAAGTTGTATACTTAACTCTCGTGTTTAGAAGAGTTGTGCCTTAAGCATAGACACTGTGTCTTCCCATATTAAGAGGGACTTGATGAAATTAACGTCTAAATGACCCCTCACTTGCTCTTGGGAGGTGGTGATCTTTGGTGTATTTAAATACTCCGAAATTACCATCTCTTTTAAGGGTCTGAGCTGGTGGTGGAGCGGGTTAAGGCGTACCTGTTATGCCAGTTGCTGGAAGGCTTCTGTGCTGGCTAGGGTTCGAGTCTCCTGGTGGGAAAGTGTTCTAAAGTTGTATACTTAACTCTCGTGTTTAGGAGAGTTGTGCCTTAAGCATAGACACTGTGTCTTCCCATATTAACAGGGACTTGATGAAATTAACATCTAAATGACCCCTCACTTGCTCTAGTGCTCTTGGGAGGTGGTGATCTTTGGTGTATTTAAATACTCCGAAATTACCGTCTCTTTTAAGGGTTTGAGCTGGTGGTGGAGCGGGTTAAGGCGTACCTGTTATGCCAGTTGCTGGAAGGCCTCTGTGCTGGCTAGGGTTCGAGTCTCCTGGTGGGAAAGTGTTCTAAAGTTGTATACTTAACTCTCGTGTTTAGGAGAGTTGTGCCTTAAGCATAGACACTGTGTCTTCCCATATTAACAGGGACTTGATGAAATTAACGTCTAAATGACCCCTCACTTGCTCAAGTGCTCTTGGGAGGTGGTGATCTTTGGTGTATTTAAATACTCCGAAATTACCATCTCTTTTAAGGGTCTGAGCTGGTGGTGGAGCGGGTTAAGGCGTACCTGTTATGCCAGTTGCTGGAAGGCTTCTGTGCTGGCTAGGGTTCGAGTCTCCTGGTGGGAAAGTGTTCTAAAGTTGTATACTTAACTCTCGTGTTTAGAAGAGTTGTGCCTTAAGCATAGACACTGTGTCTTCCCATATTAAGAGGGACTTGATGAAATTAACGTCTAAATGACCCCTCACTTGCTCTTGGGAGGTGGTGATCTTTGGTGTATTTAAATACTCCGAAATTACCATCTCTTTTAAGGGTCTGAGCTGGTGGTGGAGCGGGTTAAGGCGTACCTGTTATGCCAGTTGCTGGAAGGCTTCTGTGCTGGCTAGGGTTCGAGTCTCCTGGTGGGAAAGTGTTCTAAAGTTGTATACTTAACTCTCGTGTTTAGAAGAGTTGTGCCTTAAGCATAGACACTGTGTCTTCCCATATTAAGAGGGACTTGATGAAATTAACGTCTAAATGACCCCTCACTTGATCTTGGGATTTGGTGATCTTTGGTGTATTTAAATACTCCGAAATTACCATCTCTTTTAAGGGTCTGAGCTGGTGGTGGAGCGGGTTAAGGCGTACCTGTTATGCCAGTTGCTGGAAGGCTTCTGTGCTGACTAGGGTTCGAGTCTCCTGGTGGGAAAGTGTTCTAAAGTTGTATACTTAACTCTCGTGTTTAGGAGAGTTGTGCCTTAAGCATAGACACTGTGTCTTCCCATATTAACAGGGACTTGATGAAATTAACGTCTAAATGACCCCTCACTTGCTCAAGTGCTCTTGGGAGGTGGTGATCTTTGGTGTATTTAAATACTCCGAAATTACCATCTCTTTTAAGGGTTTGAGCTGGTGGTGGAGCGGGTTAAGGCGTACCTGTTATGCCAGTTGCTGGAAGGCCTCTGTGCTGGCTAGGGTTCGAGTCTCCTGGTGGGAAAGTGTTCTAAAGTTGTATACTTAACTCTCGTGTTTAGGAGAGTTGTGCCTTAAGCATAGACACTGTGTCTTCCCATATTAATAGGGACTTGATGAAATTAACGTCTAAATGACCCCTCACTTGATCTTGGGAGGTGGTGATCTTTGGTGTATTTAAATACTCCGAAATTACCATCTCTTTTAAGGGTCTGAGCTGGTGGTGGAGCGGGTTAAGGCGTACCTGTTATGCCAGTTGCTGGAAGGCTTCTGTGCTGGCTAGGGTTCGAGTCTCCTGGTGGGAAAGTGTTCTAAAGTTGTATACTTAACTCTCGTGTTTAGAAGAGTTGTGCCTTAAGCATAGACACTGTGTCTTCCCATATTAAGAGGGACTTGATGAAATTAACGTCTAAATGACCCCTCACTTGCTCTTGGGAGGTGGTGATCTTTGGTGTATTTAAATACTCCGAAATTACCATCTCTTTTAAGGGTCTGAGCTGGTGGTAGAGCGGGTTAAGGCGTACCTGTTATGCCAGTTGCTGGAAGGCTTCTGTGCTGGCTTGGGTTCGAGTCTCCTGGTGGGAAAGTGTTCTAAAGTTGTATACTTAACTCTCGTGTTTAGGAGAGTTGTGCCTTAAGCATAGACACTGTGTCTTCCCATATTAACAGGACTTGATGAAATTAAAATCTAAATGACCCCTCACTTGCTCTAGTGCTCTTGGGAGGTGGTGATCTTTGGTGTATTTAAATACTCCGAAATTATCATCTCTTTAAAGGGTCTGAGCTGGTGGTGGAGCGGGTTAAGGCGTACCTGTTATGCCAGTTGCTGGAAGGCTTCTGTGCTGGCTAGGGTTCGAGTCTCCTGGTGGGAAAGTGTTCTAAAGTTGTATACTTAACTCTCGTGTTTAGGAGAGTTGTGCCTTAAGCATAGACACTGTGTCTTCCCATATTAACAGGGACTTGATGAAATTAACGTCTAAATGACCCCTCACTTGATCTTGGGAGGTGGTGATCTTTGGTGTATTTAAATACTCCGAAATTACCATCTCTTTTAAGGGTCTGAGCTGGTGGTGGAGCGGGTTAAGGCGTACCTGTTATGCCAGTTGCTGGAAGGCCTCTGTGCTGGCTAGGGTTCGAGTCTCCTGGTGGGAAAGTGTTCTAAAGTTGTATACTTAACTCTCGTGTTTAGGAGAGTTGTGCCTTAAGCATAGACACTGTGTCTTCCCATATTAACAGGGACTTGATGAAATTAACGTCTAAATGACCCCTCACTTGCTCAAGTGCTCTTGGGAGGTGGTGATCTTTGGTGTATTTAAATACTCCGAAATTACCATCTCTTTTAAGGGTCTGAGCTGGTGGTGGAGCGGGTTAAGGCGTACCTGTTATGCCAGTTGCTGGAAGGCTTCTGTGCTGGCTAGGGTTCGAGTCTCCTGGTGGGAAAGTGTTCTAAAGTTGTATACTTAACTCTCGTGTTTAGAAGAGTTGTGCCTTAAGCATAGACACTGTGTCTTCCCATATTAAGAGGGACTTGATGAAATTAACGTCTAAATGACCCCTCACTTGCTCTTGGGAGGTGGTG
>NW_027189131.1:2413090-2431778 GCF_040958095.1 Procambarus clarkii
TTTTAGACGTTATATCATCAAGTCCCTGTTAATATGGGAAGACACAGTGTCTATGCTTAAGGCACAACTCTCCTAAACATGAGAGTTAAGTATACAACTTTAGAACACTTTCCACCAGGAGACTCGAACCTAGCCAGCACAGAAGCCTTGCGCAACTGGCATAACAGTACGCCTTAACCCGCTCCACCACCAGCTCAGACCCTTAAAAGAGATGGTAATTTCGGAGTATTTAAATACACCAAAGATCACCACCTCCCAAGAGCACTAGAGCAAGTGAGGGGTCATTTAGACGTTAATTTCATCAAGTCCCTGTTAATATGGGAAGACACAGTGTCTATGCTTAAGGCACAACTCTCCTAAACACGAGAGTTAAGTATACAACTTTAGAACACTTTCCCACCAGGAGACTCGAACCCTAGCCAGCACAGAAGCCTTCCAGCAACTGGCATAACAGGTACGCCTTAACCCGCTCCACCACCAGCTCAGACCCTTAAAAGAGATGGTAATTTCGGAGTATTTAAATACACCAAAGATCACCACCTCCCAAGAGCACTAGAGTAAGTGAGGGGTCATTTAGATGTAATTTCATCAAGTCCCTGTTAATATGGGAAGACACAGTGTCTATGCTTAAGGCACAACTCTCCTAAACACGAGAGTTAAGTATACAACTTTAGAACACTTTCCCACCAGGAGACTCGAACCCCTAGCCAGCACAGAAGCCTTCCAGCAACTGGCATAACAGGTACGCCTTAACCCACTCCACCACCAGCTCAGACCCTTAAAAGAGATGGTAATTTTGGAGTATTTAAATACACAAAGATCACCACCTCCCAAGAGCACTAGAGCAAGTGAGGGGGTCATTTAGACGTTTAATTTCATCAAGTCCCAGTTAATATGGGAAGACACAGTGTCTATGCTTAAGGCACAACTCTCCTTAACACGAGAGTTAAGTATACAACTTTAGAAACACTTTCCACCAGGAGACTCGAACCCTAGCCAGCACAGAAGCCTTCCAGCAACTGGCATAACAGGTACGCCTTAACCCGCTCCACCACCAGCTCAGACCCTTAAAAGAGATGGTAATTTCGGGGTATTTAAATACACCAATGATCACCACCTCCCAAGAGCACTAGAGCAAGTGAGGGGTCATTTAGACGTTAATTTCATCAAGTCCTGTTAATATGGGAAGACACAGTGTCTATGCTTATGGCCACAACTCTCCTAAACACGAGAGTTAAGTATACAACTTTAGAACACTTTCCCACCAGGAGACTCTAACCCTAGCCAGCACAGAAGCCTTCCAGCAACTGGCATAACAGGTACGCCTTAACCCGCTCCACCACCAGCTCAGACCCTTAAAAGAGATGGTAATTCGGAGTATTAAATACACCAAAGATCACCACCTCCCAAGAGCACTAGAGCAAAGTGAGGGGTCATTTAGATGTTAATTTCATCAAGTCCCTGTTAATATGGGAAGACACAGTGTCTATGCTTAAGGCACAAACTCTCTAAACACGAGAGTTAAGTATACAACTTTAGAACACTTTCCCACCAGGAGACTCGAACCCTAGCCAGCACAGAAGCCTTCAGCAACTGGCATAACAGGTACGCCTTAACCCGCTCTACCACAGCTCAGACCCTTAAAAGAGATGGTAATTTCGGAGTATTTAAATACACCAAAGATCACCACCTCCCAAGAGCACTAGAGCAAGTGAGGGGTCATTTAGACGTTAATTTCATCAAGTCTCTGTTAATATAGGAAGACACAGTGTCTATGCTTAAGGCGCAACTCTCCTAAACACGAGAGTTAAGTATACAACTGTAGAACACTTTCCCACCAGGAGACTCGAACCCTAGCCAGCACAGAAGCCTTCCAGCAACTGGCATAACAGGTACGCCTTAACCCGCTCCACCACCAACTCAGACCCTTAAAAGAGATGGTAATTTCGGAGTATTTAAATACACCAAAGATCACCACCTCCCAAGAGCACTAGAGCAAGTGAGGGGTCATTTAGACGTTAATTTCATCAAGTCCCTGTTAATATGGGAAGACACAGTGTCTATGCTTAAGGCACAACTCTCCTTAACACGAGAGTTAAGTATACAACTTTAGAACACTTTCCCACCAGGAGACTCGAACCCTAGCCAGCACAGAAGCCTTCCAGCAACTGGCATAACAGGTACGCCTTAACCCGCTCCACCACCAGCTCAGACCCTTAAAAGAGATGGTAATTTCGGAGTATTTAAATACACCAATGATCACCACCTCCCAAGAGCACTAGAGCAAGTGAGGGGTCATTTAGACGTTAATTTCATCAAGTTCCTGTTAATATGGGAAGACACAGTGTCTATGCTTAAGGCACAACTCTCCTAAACACGAGAGTTAAGTATACAACTTTAGAACACTTTCCCACCAGGAGACTCGAACCCTAGCCAGCACAGAAGCCTTCCAGCAACTGGCATGACAGGTATGCCTTAACCCGCTCCACCACCAGCTCAGACCCTTAAAAGAGATGGTAATTTCGGAGTATTTAAATACACCAAAGATCACCACCTCCCAAGAGCACTAGAGCAAGTGAGGGGTCATTTAGATGTTAATTTCATCAAGTCCCTGTTAATATGGGAAGACACAGTGTCTATGCTTAAGGCACAACTCTCCTAAACACGAGAGTTAAGTATACAACTTTAGAACACTTTCCCACCAGGAGACTCGAACCCTAGCCAGCACAGAAGCCTTCCAGCAACTGGCATAACAGGTACGCCTTAACCCGCTCTACCACCAGCTCAGACCCTTAAAAGAGATGGTAATTTCGGAGTATTTAAATACACCAAAGATCACCACCTCCCAAGAGCACTAGAGCAAGTGAGGGGTCATTTAGACGTTAATTTCATCAAGTCCCTGTTAATATGGAAAGACACAGTGTCTATGCTTAAGGCACAACTCTCCTAAGCACGAGAGTTAAGTATACAACTTTAGAACACTTTCCCACCAGGAGACTCGAACCCTAGCCAGCACAGAAGCCTTCCAGCAACTGGCATAACAGGTACGCCTTAACCCGCTCCACCACCAGCTCAGACCCTTAAAAGAGATGGTAATTTCGGAGTATTTAAATACACCAAAGATCACCACCTCCCAAGAGCACTAGAGCAAGTGAGGGGTCATTTAGATGTTAATTTCATCAAGTCCCTGTTAATATGGGAAGACACAGTGTCTATGCTTAAGGCGCAACTCTCCTAAACACGAGAGTTAAGTATACAACTTTAGAACACTTTCCCACCAGGAGACTCGAACCCTAGCCAGCACAGAAGCCTTCCAGCAACTGGCATAACAGGTACGCCTTAACCCGCTCCACCACCAACTCAGACCCTTAAAAGAGATGGTAATTTCGGAGTATTTAAATACACCAAAGATCACCACCTCCCAAGAGCACTAGAGCAAGTGAGGGGTCATTTAGACGTTAATTTCATCAAGTCCCTGTTAATATGGGAAGACACAGTGTCTATGCTTAAGGCACAACTCTCCTAAACACGAGAGTTAAGTATACAACTTTAGAACACTTTCCCACCAGGAGACTCGAACCCTAGCCAGCACAGAAGCCTTCCAGCAACTGGCATAACAGGTACGCCTTAACCCGCTCCACCACCAACTCAGACCCTTAAAAGAGATGGTAATTTCGGAGTATTTAAAAACACCAAAGATCACCACCTCCCAAGAGCACTAGAGCAAGTGAGGGGTCATTCAGACGGTAATTTCATCAAGTCCCTGTTAATATAGGAAGGCGCAGTGTCTATGCTTAAGGCACAACTCTCCTTAACACGAGAGTTAAGTATACAACTTTAGAACACTTTCCCACCAGGAGACTCGAACCCTAGCCAGCACAAAAGCCTTCCAGCAACTGGCATAACAGGTACGACTTAACCCGCTCCACCACCAGCTCAGACCCTTAAAAGAGATGGTAATTTCGGAGTATTTAAATACACCAAAGATCACCACCTCCCAAGAGCACTAGAGCCAGTGAGGGGTCATTTAGACGTTAATTTCATCAAGTCCCTGTTAATATGGGAAGACACAGTGTCTATGATTAAGGCACAACTCTCCTAAACACGAGAGTTAAGTATACAACTTAAGAACACTTTCCCACCAGGAGACTCGAACCCTAGCCAGCACAGAAGCCTTCCAGCAACTGGCATAACAGGTACACCTTAACCCGCTCCACCACCAGCTCAGACCCTTAAAAGGGATGGTAATTTCGGAGTATTTAAATACACCAAAGATCACCACCTCCCAAGAGCACTAAAGCAAGTGAGGGGTCATTTAGACGTTAATTTCATCAAGTCCCTGTTAATATGGGAAGACACAGTGTCTATGCTTAAGGCACAACTCTCCTAAACACGAGAGTTAAGTATACAACTTTAGAACACTTTCCCACCAGGAGACTCGAACCCTAGCCAGCACAGAAGCCTTCCAGCAACTGGCATAGCAGGTACGCCTTAACCCGCTCCACCACCAGCTCAGACCCTTAAAAGAGATGGTAATTTCGGAGTATTTAAATACACCAAAGATCACCACCTCCCAAGAGCACTAGAGCAAGTGAGGGGTCATTTAGACGTTAATTTCATCAAGTCCCTGTTAATATGGGATGACACAGTGTCTATGCTTAAGGCACAACTCTCCTAAACACGAGAGTTAAGTATACAACTTTAGAACACTTTCCCACCAGGAGACTCGAACCCTAGCCAGCACAGAAGCCTTCCAGCAACTGGCATAACAGGTACGCCTTAACCCGCTCCACCACCAGCTCAGACACTTAAAAGAGATGTTAATTTCGGAGTATTTAAATACACCAAAGATCACCACCTCCCAAGAGCACTAGAGCAAGTGAGGGGTCATTTAGACGTTAATTTCATCAAGTCCCTGTTAATATGGGAAGACACAGTGTCTATGCTTAAGGCACAACTCTCCTAAACACGAGAGTTAAGTATACAACTTTAGAACACTTTCCCACCAGGAGACTCGAACCCTAGCCAGCACAGAAGCCTTCCAGCAACTGGCATAACAGGTACGCCTTAACCCGCTCCACCACCAGCTCAGACCCTTAAAAGAGATGGTAATTTCGGAGTATTTAAATACACCAAAGATCACCACCTCCCAAGAGCACTAGCGCAAGTGAGGGGTCATTTAGACTTTAATTTCATCAAGTCCCTGTTAATATGGGAAGACACAGTGTCTATGCTTAAGGCACAACTCTCCTAAACACGAGAGTTAAGTATACAACTTTAGAACACTTTCCCACCAGGAGACTCGAACCCTAGCCAGCACAGAAGCCTTCCAGCAACTGGCATAACAGGTACGCCTTTACCCGCTCCACCACCAGCTCAGACCCTTAAAAGAGATGGTAATTTCGGAGTATTTAAATACACCAAAGATCACCACCTCCCAAGAGCACTAGAGCAAGTGAGGGGTCATTTAGACGTTAATTTCATCAAGTCCCTGTTAATATGGGATGACACAGTGTCTATGCTTAAGGCACAACTCTCCTAAACACGAGAGTTAAGTATACAACTTTAGAACACTTTCCCACCAGGAGACTCGAACCCTAGCCAGCACAGAAGCCTTCCAGCAACTGGCATAACAGGTACGCCTTAACCCGCTCCACCACCAGCTCAGACCCTTAAAAGAGATGGTAATTTCGGAGTATTTAAATTCACCAAAGATCACCACCTCCCAAGAGCAAGTGAGGGGTCATTTAGACGTTAATTTCATCAAGTCCCTCTTAATATGGGAAGACACAGTGTCTATGCTTAAGGCACAACTCTCCTAAACACGAGAGTTAAGTATACAACTTTAGAACACTTTCCCACCAGGAGACTCGAACCCTAGCCAGCACAGAAGCCTTCCAGCAACTGGCATAACAGGTACGCCCTAACCTGCTCCACCACCAGCTCAGACCCTTAAAAGAGATGGTAATTTCGGAGTATTTAAATACACCAAAGATCACCACCTCCCAAGAGCACTAGGGCAAGTGAGGGGTCATTTAGACGTTAATTTCATCGAGTCCCTGTTAATATGGGAAGACACAGTGTCTATGCTTAAGGCACAACTCTCCTAAACACGAGAGTTAAGTATACAACTTTAGAACACTTTCCCACCAGGAGACTCGAACCCTAGCCAGCACAGAAGCCTTCCAGCAACTGGCATAACAGGTACGCCTTAACCCGCTCCACCACCAGCTCAGACCCTTAAAAGAGATGGTAATTTCGGAGTATTTAAATACACCAAAGATCACCACCTCCCAAGAGCACTAGAGCAAGTGAGGGGTCATTTAGACGTTAATTTCATCAAGTCCCTGTTAATATGGGAAGACACAGTGTCTATGTTTAAGGCACAACTCTCCTAAACACGAGAGTTAAGTATACAACTTTAGAACACTTTCCCACCAGGAGACTCGAACCCTAGCCAGCACAGAAGCCTTCCAGCAACTGGCATAACAGGTACGCCTTAACCCGCTCTACCACCAGCTCAGACCCTTAAAAGAGATGGTAATTTCGGAGTATTTAAATACACCAAAGATCACCACCTCCCAAGAGCACTAGAGCAAGTGAGGGGTCATTTAGACGTTAATTTCATCAAGTCCCTGTTAATATGGAAAGACACAGTGTCTATGCTTAAGGCACAACTCTCCTAAGCAGGAGAGTTAAGTATACAACTTTAGAACACTTTCCCACCAGGAGACTCGAACCCTAGCCAGCACAGAAGCCTTCCAGCAACTGGCATAACAGGTACGCCTTAACCCGCTCCACCACCAGCTCAGACCCTTAAAAGAGATGGTAATTTCGGAGTATTTAAATACACCAAAGATCACCACCTCCCAAGAGCACTAGAGCAAGTGAGGGGTCATTTAGATGTTAATTTCATCAAGTCCCTGTTAATATGGGAAGACACAGTGTCTATGCTTAAGGCGCAACTCTCCTAAACACGAGAGTTAAGTATACAACTTTAGAACACTTTCCCACCAGGAGACTCGAACCCTAGCCAGCACAGAAGCCTTCCAGCAACTGGCATAACAGGTACGCCTTAACCCGCTCCACCACCAACTCAGACCCTTAAAAGAGATGGTAATTTCGGAGTATTTAAATACACCAAAGATCACCACCTCCCAAGAGCACTAGAGCAAGTGAGGGGTCATTTAGACGTTAATTTCATCAAGTCCCTGTTAATATGGGAAGACACAGTGTCTATGCTTAAGGCACAACTCTCCTAAACACGAGAGTTAAGTATACAACTTTAGAACACTTTCCCACCAGGAGACTCGAACCCTAGCCAGCACAGAAGCCTTCCAGCAACTGGCATAACAGGTACGCCTTAACCCGCTCCACCACCAACTCAGACCCTTAAAAGAGATGGTAATTTCGGAGTATTTAAATACACCAAAGATCACCACCTCCCAAGAGCACTAGAGCAAGTGAGGGGTCATTCAGACGGTAATTTCATCAAGTCCCTGTTAATATAGGAAGACACAGTGTCTATGCTTAAGGCACAACTCTCCTTAACACGAGAGTTAAGTATACAACTTTAGAACACTTTCCCACCAGGAGACTCGAACCCTAGCCAGCACAGAAGCCTTCCAGCAACTGGCATAACAGGTACGACTTAACCCGCTCCACCACCAGCTCAGACCCTTAAAAGAGATGGTAATTTCGGAGTATTTAAATACACCAAAGATCACCACCTCCCAAGAGCACTAGAGCCAGTGAGGGGTCATTTAGACGTTAATTTCATCAAGTCCCTGTTAATATGGGAAGACACAGTGTCTATGATTAAGGCACAACTCTCCTAAACACGAGAGTTAAGTATACAACTTAAGAACACTTTCCCACCAGGAGACTCGAACCCTAGCCAGCACAGAAGCCTTCCAGCAACTGGCATAACAGGTACACCTTAACCCGCTCCACCACCAGCTCAGACCCTTAAAAGGGATGGTAATTTCGGAGTATTTAAATACACCAAAGATCACCACCACCCAAGAGCACTAAAGCAAGTGAGGGGTCATTTAGACGTTAATTTCATCAAGTCTCTGTTAATATGGGAAGACACAGTGTCTATGCTTAAGGCACAACTCTCCTAAACACGAGAGTTAAGTATACAACTTTAGAACACTTTCCCACCAGGAGACTCGAACCCTAGCCAGCACAGAAGCCTTCCAGCAACTGGCATGACAGGTATGCCTTAACCCGCTCCACCACCAGCTCAGACCCTTAAAAGAGATGGTAATTTCGGAGTATTTAAATACACCAAAGATCACCACCTCCCAAGAGCACTAGAGCAAGTGAGGGGTCATTTAGATGTTAATTTCATCAAGTCCCTGTTAATATGGGAAGACACAGTGTCTATGCTTAAGGCACAACTCTCCTAAACACGAGAGTTAAGTATACAACTTTAGAACACTTTCCCACCAGGAGACTCGAACCCTAGCCAGCACAGAAGCCTTCCAGCAACTGGCATAACAGGTACGCCTTAACCCGCTCTACCACCAGCTCAGACCCTTAAAAGAGATGGTAATTTCGGAGTATTTAAATACACCAAAGATCACCACCTCCCAAGAGCACTAGAGCAAGTGAGGGGTCATTTAGACGTTAATTTCATCAAGTCCCTGTTAATATGGAAAGACACAGTGTCTATGCTTAAGGCACAACTCTCCTAAGCACGAGAGTTAAGTATACAACTTTAGAACACTTTCCCACCAGGAGACTCGAACCCTAGCCAGCACAGAAGCCTTCCAGCAACTGGCATAACAGGTACGCCTTAACCCGCTCCACCACCAGCTCAGACCCTTAAAAGAGATGGTAATTTCGGAGTATTTAAATACACCAAAGATCACCACCTCCCAAGAGCACTAGAGCAAGTGAGGGGTCATTTAGATGTTAATTTCATCAAGTCCCTGTTAATATGGGAAGACACAGTGTCTATGCTTAAGGCGCAACTCTCCTAAACACGAGAGTTAAGTATACAACTTTAGAACACTTTCCCACCAGGAGACTCGAACCCTAGCCAGCACAGAAGCCTTCCAGCAACTGGCATAACAGGTACGCCTTAACCCGCTCCACCACCAACTCAGACCCTTAAAAGAGATGGTAATTTCGGAGTATTTAAATACACCAAAGATCACCACCTCCCAAGAGCACTAGAGCAAGTGAGGGGTCATTTAGACGTTAATTTCATCAAGTCCCTGTTAATATGGGAAGACACAGTGTCTATGCTTAAGGCACAACTCTCCTAAACACGAGAGTTAAGTATACAACTTTAGAACACTTTCCCACCAGGAGACTCGAACCCTAGCCAGCACAGAAGCCTTCCAGCAACTGGCATAACAGGTACGCCTTAACCCGCTCCACCACCAACTCAGACCCTTAAAAGAGATGGTAATTTCGGAGTATTTAAATACACCAAAGATCACCACCTCCCAAGAGCACTAGAGCAAGTGAGGGGTCATTCAGACGGTAATTTCATCAAGTCCCTGTTAATATAGGAAGACACAGTGTCTATGCTTAAGGCACAACTCTCCTTAACACGAGAGTTAAGTATACAACTTTAGAACACTTTCCCACCAGGAGACTAGAACCCTAGCCAGCACAGAAGCCTTCCAGCAACTGGCATAACAGGTACGACTTAACCCGCTCCACCACCAGCTCAGACCCTTAAAAGAGATGGTAATTTCGGAGTATTTAAATACACCAAAGATCACCACCTCCCAAGAGCACTAGAGCCAGTGAGGGGTCATTTAGACGTTAATTTCATCAAGTCCCTGTTAATATGGGAAGACACAGTGTCTATGATTAAGGCACAACTCTCCTAAACACGAGAGTTAAGTATACAACTTAAGAACACTTTCCCACCAGGAGACTCGAACCCTAGCCAGCACAGAAGCCTTCCAGCAACTGGCATAACAGGTACACCTTAACCCGCTCCACCACCAGCTCAGACCCTTAAAAGGGATGGTAATTTCGGAGTATTTAAATACACCAAAGATCACCACCTCCCAAGAGCACTAAAGCAAGTGAGGGGTAATTTAGACGTTAATTTCATCAAGTCCCTGTTAATATGGGAAGACACAGTGTCTATGCTTAAGGCACAACTCTCCTAAACACGAGAGTTAAGTATACAACTTTAGAACACTTTCCCACCAGGAGACTCGAACCCTAGCCAGCACAGAAGCCTTCCAGCAACTGGCATAGCAGGTACGCCTTAACCCGCTCCACCACCAGCTCAGACCCTTAAAAGAGATGGTAATTTCGGAGTATTTAAATACACCAAAGATCACCACCTCCCAAGAGCACTAGAGCAAGTGAGGGGTCATTTAGACGTTAATTTCATCAAGTCCCTGTTAATATGGGATGACACAGTGTCTATGCTTAAGGCACAACTCTCCTAAACACGAGAGTTAAGTATACAACTTTAGAACACTTTCCCACCAGGAGACTCGAACCCTAGCCAGCACAGAAGCCTTCCAGCAACTGGCATAACAGGTACGCCTTAACCCGCTCCACCACCAGCTCAGACACTTAAAAGAGATGTTAATTTCGGAGTATTTAAATACACCAAAGATCACCACCTCCCAAGAGCACTAGAGCAAGTGAGGGGTCATTTAGACGTTAATTTCATCAAGTCCCTGTTAATATGGGAAGACACAGTGTCTATGCTTAAGGCACAACTCTCCTAAACACGAGAGTTAAGTATACAACTTTAGAACACTTTCCCACCAGGAGACTCGAACCCTAGCCAGCACAGAAGCCTTCCAGCAACTGGCATAACAGGTACGCCTTAACCCGCTCCACCACCAGCTCAGACCCTTAAAAGAGATGGTAATTTCGGAGTATTTAAATACACCAAAGATCACCACCTCCCAAGAGCACTAGCGCAAGTGAGGGGTCATTTAGACTTTAATTTCATCAAGTCCCTGTTAATATGGGAAGACACAGTGTCTATGCTTAAGGCACAACTCTCCTAAACACGAGAGTTAAGTATACAACTTTAGAACACTTTCCCACCAGGAGACTCGAACCCTAGCCAGCACAGAAGCCTTCCAGCAACTGGCATAACAGGTACGCCTTAACCCGCTCCACCATCAGCTCAGACCCTTAAAAGAGATGGTAATTTCGGAGTATTTAAATACACCAAAGATCACCACCTCCCAAGAGCACTAGAGCAAGTGAGGGGTCATTTAGACGTTAATTTCATCAAGTCCCTGTTAATATGGGAAGACACAGTGTCCATGCTTAAGGCACAACTCTCCTAAGCAGGAGAGTTAAGTATACAACTTTAGAACACTTTCCCACCAGGAGACTCGAACCCTAGCCAGCACAGAAGCCTTCCAGCAACTGGCATAACAGGTACGCCTTAACCCGCTCCACCACCAGCTCAGACCCTTAAAAGAGATGGTAATTTCGGAGTATTTAAATACACCAAAGATCATCACCTCCCAAGAGCACTAGAGCAAGTGAGGGGTCATTTAGATGTTAATTTCATCAAGTCCCTGTTAATATGGGAAGACACAGTGTCTATGCTTAAGGCGCAACTCTCCTAAACACGAGAGTTAAGTATACAACTTTAGAACACTTTCCCACCAGGAGACTCGAACCCTAGCCAGCACAGAAGCCTTCCAGCAACTGGCATAACAGGTACGCCTTAACCCGCTCCACCACCAACTCAGACCCTTAAAAGAGATGGTAATTTCGGAGTATTTAAATACACCAAAGATCACCACCTCCCAAGAGCACTAGAGCAAGTGAGGGGTCATTTAGACGTTAATTTCATCAAGTCCCTGTTAATATGGGAAGACACAGTGTCTATGCTTAAGGCACAACTCTCCTAAACACGAGAGTTAAGTATACAACTTTAGAACACTTTCCCACCAGGAGACTCGAACCCTAGCCAGCACAGAAGCCTTCCAGCAACTGGCATAACAGGTACGCCTTAACCCGCTCCACCACCAACTCAGACCCTTAAAAGAGATGGTAATTTCGGAGTATTTAAATACACCAAAGATCACCACCTCCCAAGAGCACTAGAGCAAGTGAGGGGTCATTCAGACGGTAATTTCATCAAGTCCCTGTTAATATAGGAAGACACAGTGTCTATGCTTAAGGCACAACTCTCCTTAACACGAGAGTTAAGTATACAACTTTAGAACACTTTCCCACCAGGAGACTCGAACCCTAGCCAGCACAGAAGCCTTCCAGCAACTGGCATAACAGGTACGACTTAACCCGCTCCACCACCAGCTCAGACCCTTAAAAGAGATGGTAATTTCGGAGTATTTAAATACACCAAAGATCACCACCTCCCAAGAGCACTAGAGCCAGTGAGGGGTCATTTAGACGTTAATTTCATCAAGTCCCTGTTAATATGGGAAGACACAGTGTCTATGATTAAGGCACAACTCTCCTAAACACGAGAGTTAAGTATACAACTTAAGAACACTTTCCCACCAGGAGACTCGAACCCTAGCCAGCACAGAAGCCTTCCAGCAACTGGCATAACAGGTACACCTTAACCCGCTCCACCACCAGCTCAGACCCTTAAAAGGGATGGTAATTTCGGAGTATTTAAATACACCAAAGATCACCACCTCCCAAGAGCACTAAAGCAAGTGAGGGGTCATTTAGACGTTAATTTCATCAAGTCCCTGTTAATATGGGAAGACACAGTGTCTATGCTTAAGGCACAACTCTCCTAAACACGAGAGTTAAGTATACAACTTTAGAACACTTTCCCACCAGGAGACTCGAACCCTAGCCAGCACAGAAGCCTTCCAGCAACTGGCATGACAGGTATGCCTTAACCCGCTCCACCACCAGCTCAGACCCTTAAAAGAGATGGTAATTTCGGAGTATTTAAATACACCATAGATCACCACCTCCCAAGAGCACTAGAGCAAGTGAGGGGTCATTTAGATGTTAATTTCATCAAGTCCCTGTTAATATGGGAAGACACAGTGTCTATGCTTAAGGCACAACTCTCCTAAACACGAGAGTTAAGTATACAACTTTAGAACACTTTCCCACCAGGAGACTCGAACCCTAGCCAACACAGAAGCCTTCCAGCAACTGGCATAACAGGTACGCCTTAACCCGCTCTACCACCAGCTCAGACCCTTAAAAGAGATGGTAATTTCGGAGTATTTAAATACACCAAAGATCACCACCTCCCAAGAGCACTAGAGCAAGTGAGGGGTCATTTAGACGTTAATTTCATCAAGTCCCTGTTAATATGGAAAGACACAGTGTCTATGCTTAAGGCACAACTCTCCTAAGCACGAGAGTTAAGTATACAACTTTAGAACACTTTCCCACCAGGAGACTCGAACCCTAGCCAGCACAGAAGCCTTCCAGCAACTGGCATAACAGGTACGCCTTAACCCGCTCCACCACCAGCTCAGACCCTTAAAAGAGATGGTAATTTCGGAGTATTTAAATACACCAAAGATCACCACCTCCCAAGAGCACTAGAGCAAGTAAAGGGGTCATTTAGATGTTAATTTCATCAAGTCCCTGTTAATATGGGAAGACACAGTGTCTATGCTTAAGGCGCAACTCTCCTAAACACGAGAGTTAAGTATACAACTTTAGAACACTTTCCCACCAGGAGACTCGAACCCTAGCCAGCACAGAAGCCTTCCAGCAACTGGCATAACAGGTACGCCTTAACCCGCTCCACCACCAACTCAGACCCTTAAAAGAGATGGTAATTTCGGAGTATTTAAATACACCAAAGATCACCACCTCCCAAGAGCACTAGAGCAAGTGAGGGGTCATTCAGACGGTAATTTCATCAAGTCCCTGTTAATATAGGAAGACACAGTGTCTATGCTTAAGGCACAACTCTCCTTAACACGAGAGTTAAGTATACAACTTTAGAACACTTTCCCACCAGGAGACTCGAACCCTAGCCAGCACAGAAGCCTTCCAGCAACTGGCATAACAGGTACGACTTAACCCGCTCCACCACCAGCTCAGACCCTTAAAAGAGATGGTAATTTCGGAGTATTTAAATACACCAAAGATCACCACCTCCCAAGAGCACTAGACCCAGTGAGGGGTCATTTAGACGTTAATTTCATCAAGTCCCTGTTAATATGGGAAGACACAGTGTCTATGATTAAGGCACAACTCTCCTAAACACGAGAGTTAAGTATACAACTTAAGAACACTTTCCCACCAGGAGACTCGAACCCTAGCCAGCACAGAAGCCTTCCAGCAACTGGCATAACAGGTACACCTTAACCCGCTCCACCACCAGCTCAGACCCTTAAAAGGGATGGTAATTTCGGAGTATTTAAATACACCAAAGATCACCACCTCCCAAGAGCACTAAAGCAAGTGAGGGGTCATTTAGACGTTAATTTCATCAAGTCCCTGTTAATATGGGAAGACACAGTGTCTATGCTTAAGGCACAACTCTCCTAAACACGAGAGTTAAGTATACAACTTTAGAACACTTTCCCACCAGGAGACTCGAACCCTAGCCAGCACAGAAGCCTTCCAGCAACTGGCATAGCAGGTACGCCTTAACCCGCTCCACCACCAGCTCAGACCCTTAAAAGAGATGGTAATTTCGGAGTATTTAAATACACCAAAGATCACCACCTCCCAAGAGCACTAGAGCAAGTGAGGGGTCATTTAGACGTTAATTTCATCAAGTCCCTGTTAATATGGGATGACACAGTGTCTATGCTTAAGGCACAACTCTCCTAAACACGAGAGTTAAGTATACAACTTTAGAACACTTTCCCACCAGGAGACTCGAACCCTAGCCAGCACAGAAGCCTTCCAGCAACTGGCATAACAGGTACGCCTTAACCCGCTCCACCACCAGCTCAGACACTTAAAAGAGATGTTAATTTCGGAGTATTTAAATACACCAAAGATCACCACCTCCCAAGAGCACTAGAGCAAGTGAGGGGTCATTTAGACGTTAATTTCATCAAGTCCCTGTTAATATGGGAAGACACAGTGTCTATGCTTAAGGCACAACTCTCCTAAACACGAGAGTTAAGTATACAACTTTAGAACACTTTCCCACCAGGAGACTCGAACCCTAGCCAGCACAGAAGCCTTCCAGCAACTGGCATAACAGGTACGCCTTAACCCGCTCCACCACCAGCTCAGACCCTTAAAAGAGATGGTAATTTCGGAGTATTTAAATACACCAAAGATCACCACCTCCCAAGAGCACTAGCGCAAGTGAGGGGTCATTTAGACTTTAATTTCATCAAGTCCCTGTTAATATGGGAAGACACAGTGTCTATGCTTAAGGCACAACTCTCCTAAACACGAGAGTTAAGTATACAACTTTAGAACACTTTCCCACCAGGAGACTCGAACCCTAGCCAGCACAGAAGCCTTCCAGCAACTGGCATAACAGGTACGCCTTAACCCGCTCCACCATCAGCTCAGACCCTTAAAAGAGATGGTAATATCGGAGTATTTAAATACACCAAAGATCACCACCTCCCAAGAGCACTAGAGCAAGTGAGGGGTCATTTAGACGTTAATTTCATCAAGTCCCTGTTAATATGGGAAGACACAGTGTCCATGCTTAAGGCACAACTCTCCTAAACACGAGAGTTAAGTATACAACTTTAGAACACTTTCCCACCAGGAGACTCGAACCCTAGCCAGCACAGAAGCCTTCCAGCAACTGGCATAACAGGTACGCCTTTACCCGCTCCACCACCAGCTCAGACCCTTAAAAGAGATGGTAATTTCGGAGTATTTAAATACACCAAAGATCACCACCTCCCAAGAGCACTAGAGCAAGTGAGGGGTCATTTAGACGTTAATTTCATCAAGTCCCTGTTAATATGGGATGACACAGTGTCTATGCTTAAGGCACAACTCTCCTAAACACGAGAGTTAAGTATACAACTTTAGAACACTTTCCCACCAGGAGACTCGAACCCTAGCCAGCACAGAAGCCTTCCAGCAACTGGCATAACAGGTACGCCTTAACCCGCTCCACCACCAGCTCAGACCCTTAAAAGAGATGGTAATTTCGGAGTATTTAAATTCACCAAAGATCACCACCTCCCAAGAGCAAGTGAGGGGTCATTTAGACGTTAATTTCATCAAGTCCCTCTTAATATGGGAAGACACAGTGTCTATGCTTAAGGCACAACTCTCCTAAACACGAGAGTTAAGTATACAACTTTAGAACACTTTCCCACCAGGAGACTCGAACCCTAGCCATCACAGAAGCCTTCCAGCAACTGGCATAACAGGTACGCCCTAACCTGCTCCACCACCAGCTCAGACCCTTAAAAGAGATGGTAATTTCGGAGTATTTAAATACACCAAAGATCACCACCTCCCAAGAGCACTAGAGCAAGTGAGGGGTCATTTAGACGTTAATTTCATCGAGTCCCTGTTAATATGGGAAGACACAGTGTCTATGCTTAAGGCACAACTCTCCTAAACACGAGAGTTAAGTATACAACTTTAGAACACTTTCCCACCAGGAGACTCGAACCCTAGCCAGCACAGAAGCCTTCCAGCAACTGGCATAACAGGTACGCCTTAACCCGCTCTACCACCAGCTCAGACCCTTAAAAGAGATGGTAATTTCGGAGTATTTAAATACACCAAAGATCACCACCTCCCAAGAGCACTAGAGCAAGTGAGGGGTCATTTAGACGTTAATTTCATCAAGTCCCTGTTAATATGGAAAGACACAGTGTCTATGCTTAAGGCACAACTCTCCTAAGCAGGAGAGTTAAGTATACAACTTTAGAACACTTTCCCACCAGGAGACTCGAACCCTAGCCAGCACAGAAGCCTTCCAGCAACTGGCATAACAGGTACGCCTTAACCCGCTCCACCACCAGCTCAGACCCTTAAAAGAGATGGTAATTTCGGAGTATTTAAATACACCAAAGATCACCACCTCCCAAGAGCACTAGAGCAAGTGAGGGGTCATTTAGATGTTAATTTCATCAAGTCCCTGTTAATATGGGAAGACACAGTGTCTATGCTTAAGGCGCAACTCTCCTAAACACGAGAGTTAAGTATACAACTTTAGAACACTTTCCCACCAGGAGACTCGAACCCTAGCCAGCACAGAAGCCTTCCAGCAACTGGCATAACAGGTACGCCTTAACCCGCTCCACCACCAACTCAGACCCTTAAAAGAGATGGTAATTTCGGAGTATTTAAATACACCAAAGATCACCACCTCCCAAGAGCACTAGAGCAAGTGAGGGGTCATTTAGACGTTAATTTCATCAAGTCCCTGTTAATATGGGAAGACACAGTGTCTATGCTTAAGGCACAACTCTCCTAAACACGAGAGTTAAGTATACAACTTTAGAACACTTTCCAACCAGGAGACTCGAACCCTAGCCAGCACAGAAGCCTTCCAGCAACTGGCATAACAGGTACGCCTTAACCCGCTCCACCACCAACTCAGACCCTTAAAAGAGATGGTAATTTCGGAGTATTTAAATACACCAAAGATCACCACCTCCCAAGAGCACTAGAGCAAGTGAGGGGTCATTCAGACGGTAATTTCATCAAGTCCCTGTTAATATAGGAAGACACAGTGTCTATGCTTAAGGCACAACTCTCCTTAACACGAGAGTTAAGTATACAACTTTAGAACACTTTCCCACCAGGAGACTCGAACCCTAGCCAGCACAGAAGCCTTCCAGCAACTGGCATAACAGGTACGACTTAACCCGCTCCACCACCAGCTCAGACCCTTAAAAGAGATGGTAATTTCGGAGTATTTAAATACACCAAAGATCACCACCTCCCAAGAGCACTAGAGCCAGTGAGGGGTCATTTAGACGTTAATTTCATCAAGTCCCTGTTAATATGGGAAGACACAGTGTCTATGATTAAGGCACAACTCTCCTAAACACGAGAGTTAAGTATACAACTTAAGAACACTTTCCCACCAGGAGACTCGAACCCTAGCCAGCACAGAAGCCTTCCAGCAACTGGCATAACAGGTACACCTTAACCCGCTCCACCACCAGCTCAGACCCTTAAAAGGGATGGTAATTTCGGAGTATTTAAATACACCAAAGATCACCACCTCCCAAGAGCACTAAAGCAAGTGAGGGGTCATTTAGACGTTAATTTCATCAAGTCCCTGTTAATATGGGAAGACACAGTGTCTATGCTTAAGGCACAACTCTCCTAAACACGAGAGTTAAGTATACAAATTTAGAACACTTTCCCACCAGGAGACTCGAACCCTAGCCAGCACAGAAGCCTTCCAGCAACTGGCATAGCAGGTACGCCTTAACCCGCTCCACCACCAGCTCAGACCCTTAAAAGAGATGGTAATTTCGGAGTATTTAAATACACCAAAGATCACCACCTCCCAAGAGCACAAGAGCATGTGAGGGGTCATTTAGACGTTAATTTCATCAAGTCCCTGTTAATATGGGATGACACAGTGTCTATGCTTAAGGCACAACTCTCCTAAACACGAGAGTTAAGTATACAACTTTAGAACACTTTCCCACCAGGAGACTCGAACCCTAGCCAGCACAGAAGCCTTCCAGCAACTGGCATAACAGGTACGCCTTAACCCGCTCCACCACCAGCTCAGACACTTAAAAGAGATGTTAATTTCGGAGTATTTAAATACACCAAAGATCACCACCTCCCAAGAGCACTAGAGCAA
>NW_027189131.1:2432278-2483600 GCF_040958095.1 Procambarus clarkii
TACCATCTCTTTTAAGGGTCTGAGCTGGTGGCGGAGCGGGTTAAGGCGTACCTGTTATGCCAGTTGCTGGAAGGCTTCTGTGCTGGCTAGGGTTCGAGTCTCCTGGTGAGAAAGTGTTCTAAAGTTGTATACTTAACTCTCGTGTTTAGGAGAGTTGTGCCTTAAGCATAGACACTGTGTCTTTCCATATTAACAGGGACTTGATGAAATTAACATCTAAATGACCCCTCACTTGCTCTAGTGCTCTTGGGAGGTGGTGATCTTTGGTGTATTTAAATACTCCGAAATTATCATCTCTTTTAAGGGTCTGAGCTGGTGGTGGAGCGGGTTAAGGCGTACCTGTTATGCCAGTTGCTGGAAGGCTTTCTGTGCTGGCTAGGGTTCGAGTCTCCTGGTGGGAAAGTGTTCTAAAGTTGTATACTTAACTCTCGTGTTTAGGAGAGTTGTGCCTTAGGCATAGACACTGTGTCTTCCCATATTAACAGGGACTTGATGAAATTAACGTCTAAATGACCCCTCACTTGCTCTTGGGAGGTGGTGATCTTTGGTGTATTTAAATACTCCGAAATTACCATCTCTTTTAAGGGTCTGAGCTGGTGGTGGAGCGGGTTAAGGCGTACCTGTTATGCCAGTTGCTGGAAGGCTTCTGTGCTGGCTAGGGTTCGAGTGTCCTGGTGGGAAAGTGTTCTAAAGTTGTATACTTAACTCTCGTGTTTAGGAGAGTTGTGCCTTAAGCATAGACACTGTGTCTTCCCATATTAACAGGGACTTGATGAAATTAACGTCTAAATGACCCCTCACTTGCTCTAGTGCTCTTGGGAGGTGGTGATCTTTGGTGTATTTAAATACTCCGAAATTACCATCTCTTTTAAGGGTCTGAGCTGGTGGTGGAGCGGGTTAAGGCGTACCTGTTATGCCAGTTGCTGGAAGGCTTCTGTGCTGGCTAGGGTTCGAGTCTCCTGGTGAGAAAGTGTTCTAAAGTTGTATACTTAACTCTCGTGTTTAGGAGAGTTGTGCCTTAAGCATAGACACTGTGTCTTCCCATATTAACAGGGACTTGATGAAATTAATGTCTAAATGACCCCTCACTTGCTCTAGTGCTCTTGGGAGGTGGTGATCTTTGGTGTATTTAAATACTCCGAAATTACCATCTCTTTTAAGGGTCTGAGCTGGTGGTGGAGCGGGGTAAGGCGTACCTGTTATGCCAGTTGCTGGAAGGCTTCTGTGCTGGCTAGGGTTCGAGTCTCCTGGTGGGAAAGTGTTCTAAAGTTGTATACTTAACTCTCGTGTTTAGGAGAGTTGTGCCTTAAGCATAGACACTGTGTCTTCCCATATTAACAGGGACTTGATGAAATTAACGTCTAAATGACCCCTCACTTGCTCTAGTGCTCTTGGGAGGTGGTGATCTTTGGTGTATTTAAATACTCCGAAATTACCATCTCTTATAAGGGTCTGAGCTGGTGGTGGAGCGGGGTAAGGCGTACCTGTTATGCCAGTTGCTGGAAGGCTTCTGTGCTGGCTAGGGTTCGAGTCTCCTGGTGGGAAAGTGTTCTAAAGTTGTATACTTAACTCTCGTGTTTAGGAGAGTTGTGCCTTAAGCATAGACACTGTGTCTTCCCATATTAACAGGGACTTGATGAAATTAACGTCTAAATGACCCCTCACTTGCTCTAGTGCTCTTGGGAGGTGGTGATCTTTGGTGTATTTAAATACTCCGAAGTTACCATCTCTTTTAAGGGTCTGAGCTGGTGGTGGAGCGGGTTAAGGCGTACCTTGTTTGCCAGTTGCTGGAAGGCTTCTGTGCTGGCTAGGGTTCGAGTCTCCTGGTGGGAAAGTGTTCTAAAGTTGTATACTTAACTCTCGTGTTTAGGAGAGTTGTGCCTTAAGCATAGACACTGTGTCTTCCCATATTAACAGGGACTTGATGAAATTAACGTCTAAATGACCCCTCACTTGCTCTAGTGCTCTTGGGAGGTGGTGATCTTTGGTGTATTTAAATACTCCGAAATTACCATCTCTTTTAAGGGTCTGAGCTGGTGGTGGAGCGGGTTAAGGCGTACCTGTTATGCCAGTTGCTGGAAGGCTTCTGTGCTGGCTAGGGTTCGAGTCTCCTGGTGAGAAAGTGTTCTAAAGTTGTATACTTAACTGTCGTGTTTAGGAGAGTTGTGCCTTAAGCATAGACACTGTGTCTTCCCATATTAACAGGGACTTGATGAAATTAATGTCTAAATGACCCCTCACTTACTCTAGTGCTCTTGGGAGGTGGTGATCTTTGGTTTATTTAAATACTCCGAAATTACGATCTCTTTTAAGGGTCTGAGCTGGTGGTGGAGCGGGGTAAGGCGTACCTGTTATGCCAGTTGCTGGAAGGCTTCTGTGCTGGCTAGGGTTCGAGTCTCCTGGTGGGAAAGTGTTCTAAAGTTGTATTCTTAACTCTCGTGTTTAGGAGAGTTGTGCCTTAAGCATAGACACTGTGTCTTCCCATATTAACAGGGACATGATGAAATTAACGTCTAAATGACCCCTCACTTCCTCTAGTGCTCTTGGGAGGTGGTGATCTTTGGTGTATTTAAATACTCCGAAATTACCATCTCTTTTAAGGGTCTGAGCTGGTGGTGGAGCGGGTTAAGGCGTACCTGTTATGCCAGTTGCTGGAAGGCTTCTGTGCTGGCTAGGGTTCAAGTCTCCTGGTGGGAAAGTGTTCTAAAGTTGTACACTTAACTCTCGTGTTTAGGAGAGTTGTGCCTTAAGCATAGACACTGTGTCTTCCCATATTAACAGGGACTTGATGAAATTAACGTCTAAATGACCCCTCACTTGCTCTAGTGCTCTTGGGAGGTGGTGATCTTTGGTTTATTTAAATACTCCGAAATTACCATCTCTTTTAAGGGTCTGAGTTGGTGGTGAAGCGGGTTAAGGCGTACCTGTTATGCCAGTTGCTGGAAGGCTTCTGTGCTGGCTAGGGTTCGAGTCTCCTGGTGGGAAAGTGTTCTAAAGTTGTATACTTAACTCTCGTGTTTAGGAGAGTTGTGCCTTAAGCATAGACACTGTGTCTTCCCATATTAACAGGGACTTGATGAAATTAACGTCTAAATGACCCCTCACTTGATCTTGGGAGGTGGTGATCTTTGGTGTATTTAAATACTCCGAAATTACCATCTCTTTTAAGGGTCTGAGCTGGTGGTGGAGCGGGTTAAGGCGTACCTGTTATGCCAGTTGCTGGAAGGCTTCTGTGCTGGCTAGGGTTCGAGTGTCCTGGTGGGAAAGTGTTCTAAAGTTGTATACCTAACTCTCGTGTTTAGGAGAGTTGTGCCTTAAGCATAGACACTGTGTCTTCCCATATTAACAGGGACTTGATGAAATTAACGTCTAAATGACCCCTCACTTGCTCTAGTGCTCTTGGGAGGTGGTGATCTTTGGTGTATTTAAATACTCCGAAATTACCATCTCTTTTAAGGGTCTGAGCTGGTGGTGGAGCGGGTTAAGGCGTACCTGTTATGCCAGTTGCTGGAAGGCTTCTGTGCTGGCTAGGGTTCGAGTCTCCTGGTGAGAAAGTGTTCTAAAGTTGTATACTTAACTCTCGTGTTTAGGAGAGTTGTGCCTTAAGCATAGACACTGTGTCTTCCCATATTAACAGGGACTTGATGAAATTAATGTCTAAATGACCCCTCACTTACTCTAGTGCTCTTGGGAGGTGGTGATCTTTGGTGTATTTAAATACTCCGAAATTACGATCTCTTTTAAGGGTCTGAGCTGGTGGTGGAGCGGGGTAAGGCGTACCTGTTATGCCAGTTGCTGGAAGGCTTCTGTGCTGGCTAGGGTTCGAGTCTCCTGGTGGGAAAGTGTTCTAAAGTTGTATACTTAACTCTCGTGTTTAGGAGAGTTGTGCCTTAAGCATAGACACTGTGTCTTCCCATATTAACAGGGACATGATGAAATTAACGTCTAAATGACCCCTCACTTCCTCTAGTGCTCTTGGGAGGTGGTGATCTTTGGTGTATTTAAATACTCCGAAATTACCATCTCTTTTAAGGGTCTGAGCTGGTGGTGGAGCGGGTTAAGGCGTACCTGTTATGCCAGTTGCTGGAAGGCTTCTGTGCTGGCTAGGGTTCAAGTCTCCTGGTGGGAAAGTGTTCTAAAGTTGTACACTTAACTCTCGTGTTTAGGAGAGTTGTGCCTTAAGCATAGACACTGTGTCTTCCCATATTAACAGGGACTTGATGAAATTAACGTCTAAATGACCCCTCACTTGCTCTAGTGCTCTTGGGAGGTGGTGATCTTTGGTTTATTTAAATACTCCGAAATTACCATCTCTTTTAAGGGTCTGAGTTGGTGGTGGAGCGGGTTAAGGCGTACCTGTTATGCCAGTTGCTGGAAGGCTTCTGTGCTGGCTAGGGTTCGAGTCTCCTGGTGGGAAAGTGTTCTAAAGTTGTATACTTAACTCTCGTGTTTAGGAGAGTTGTGCCTTAAGCATAGACACTGTGTCTTCCCATATTAACAGGGACTTGATGAAATTAACGTCTAAATGACCCCTCACTTGATCTTGGGAGGTGGTGATCTTTGGTGTATTTAAATACTCCGAAATTACCATCTCTTTTAAGGGTCTGAGCTGGTGGTGGAGCGGGTTAAGGCGTACCTGTTATGCCAGTTGCTGGAAGGCTTCTGTGCTGGCTAGGGTTCGAGTGTCCTGGTGGGAAAGTGTTCTAAAGTTGTATACCTAACTCTCGTGTTTAGGAGAGTTGTGCCTTAAGCATAGACACTGTGTCTTTCCATATTAACAGGGACTTGATGAAATTAACGTCTAAATGACCCCTCACTTGCTCTAGTGCTCTTGGGAGGTGGTGATCTTTGGTGTATTTAAATACTCCGAAATTACCATCTCTTTTAAGGGTCTGAGCTGGTGGTGGAGCGGGTTAAGGCGTACCTGTTATGCCAGTTGCTGGAAGGCTTCTGTGCTGGCTAGGGTTCGAGTCTCCTGGTGAGAAAGTGTTCTAAAGTTGTATACTTAACTCTCGTGTTTAGGAGAGTTGTGCCTTAAGCATAGACACTGTGTCTTCTCATATTAACAGGGACTTGATGAAATTAATGTCTAAATGACCCCTCACTTGCTCTAGTGCTCTTGGGAGGTGGTGATCTTTGGTGTATTTAAATACTCCGAAATTTCCATCTCATTTATGGGTCTGAGCTGGTGGTGGAGCGGGTTAAGGCGTACCTGTTATGCCAGTTGCTGGAAGGCTTCTGTGCTGGCTAGGGTTCGAGTCTCCTGGTGGGAAAGTGTTCTAAAGTTGTATACTTAACTCTCGTGTTTAGGAGAGTTGTGCCTTAAGCATAGACACTGTGTCTTCCCATATTAACAGGGACTTGATGAAATTAACGTCTAAATGACCCCTCACTTGCTCTAGTGCTTTTGGGAGGTGGTGATCTTTGGTGTATTTAAATACTCCGAAATTACCATCTCTTTTAAGGGTCTGAGCTGGTGGTGGAGCGGGTTAAGGCGTACCTGTTATGCCAATTGCTGGAAGGCTTCTGTGCTGGCTAGGGTTCGAGTCTCCTGGTGGGAAAGTGTTCTAAAGTTGTATACTTAACTCTCGTGTTTAGGAGAGTTGTGCCTTAAGCATAGACACTGTGTCTTCCCATATTAACAGGGACTTGATGAAATTAATGTCTAAATGACCCCTCACTTGCTCTAGTGCTCTTGGGAGGTGGTGATCTTTGGTGTATTTAAATACTCCGAAATTACCATCTCTTTTAAGGGTCTGAGCTGGTGGTGGAGCGGGGTAAGGCGTACCTGTTATGCCAGTTGCTGGAAGGCTTCTGTGCTGGCTAGGGTTCGAGTCTCCTGGTGGGAAAGTGTTCTAAAGTTGTATACTTAACTCTCGTGTTTAGGAGAGTTGTGCCTTAAGCATAGACACTGTGTCTTCCCATATTAACAGGGACTTGATGAAATTAACGTCTAAATGACCCCTCACTTGCTCTAGTGCTCTTGGGAGGTGGTGATCTTTGGTGTATTTAAATACTCCGAAATTACCATCTCTTTTAAGGGTCTGAGCTGGTGGTGGAGCGGGTTAAGGCGTACCTGTTATGCCAGTTGCTGGAAGGCTTCTGTGCTGGCTAGGGTTCGAGTCTCCTGGTGAGAAAGTGTTCTAAAGTTGTATACTTAACTGTCGTTTTTAGGAGAGTTGTGCCTTAAGCATAGACACTGTGTCTTCCCATATTAACAGGGACTTGATGAAATTAATGTCTAAATGACCCCTCACTTACTCTAGTGCTATTGGGAGGTGGTGATCTTTGGTGTATTTAAATACTCCGAAATTACGATCTCTTTTAAGGGTCTGAGCTGGTGGTGGAGCGGGGTAAGGCGTACCTGTTATGCCAGTTGCTGGAAGGCTTCTGTGCTGGCTAGGGTTCGAGTCTCCTGGTGGGAAAGTGTTCTAAAGTTGTATACTTAACTCTCGTGTTTAGGAGAGTTGTGCCTTAAGCATAGACACTGTGTCTTCCCATATTAACAGGGACATGATGAAATTAACGTCTAAATGACCCCTCACTTCCTCTAGTGCTCTTGGGAGGTGGTGATCTTTGGTGTATTTAAATACTCCGAAATTACCATCTCTTTTAAGGGTCTGAGCTGGTGGTGGAGCGGGTTAAGGCGTACCTGTTATGCCAGTTGCTGGAAGGCTTCTGTGCTGGCTAGGGTTCAAGTCTCCTGGTGGGAAAGTGTTCTAAAGTTGTACACTTAACTCTCGTGTTTAGGAGAGTTGTGCCTTAAGCATAGACACTGTGTCTTTCCATATTAACAGGGACTTGATGAAATTAACGTCTAAATGACCCCTCACTTGCTCTAGTGCTCTTGGGAGGTGGTGATCTTTGGTGTATTTAAATACTCCGAAATTACCATCTCTTTTAAGGGTCTGAGCTGGTGGTGGAGCGGGTTAAGGCGTACCTGTTATGCCAGTTGCTGGAAGGCTTCTGTGCTGGCTAGGGTTCGAGTCTCCTGGTGAGAAAGTGTTCTAAAGTTGTATACTTAACTCTCGTGTTTAGGAGAGTTGTGCCTTAAGCATAGACACTGTGTCTTCTCATATTAACAGGGACTTGATGAAATTAATGTCTAAATGACCCCTCACTTGCTCTAGTGCTCTTGGGAGGTGGTGATCTTTGGTGTATTTAAATACTCCGAAATTTCCATCTCATTTATGGGTCTGAGCTGGTGGTGGAGCGGGTTAAGGCGTACCTGTTATGCCAGTTGCTGGAAGGCTTCTGTGCTGGCTAGGGTTCGAGTCTCCTGGTGGGAAAGTGTTCTAAAGTTGTATACTTAACTCTCGTGTTTAGGAGAGTTGTGCCTTAAGCATAGACACTGTGTCTTCCCATATTAACAGGGACTTGATGAAATTAACGTCTAAATGACCCCTCACTTGCTCTAGTGCTTTTGGGAGGTGGTGATCTTTGGTGTATTTAAATACTCCGAAATTACCATCTCTTTTAAGGGTCTGAGCTGGTGGAGGAGCGGGTTAAGGCGTACCTGTTATGCCAATTGCTGGAAGGCTTCTGTGCTGGCTAGGGTTCGAGTCTCCTGGTGGGAAAGTGTTCTAAAGTTGTATACTTAACTCTCGTGTTTAGGAGAGTTGTGCCTTAAGCATAGACACTGTGTCTTCCCATATTAACAGGGACTTGATGAAATTAATGTCTAAATGACCCCTCACTTGCTCTAGTGCTCTTGGGAGGTGGTGATCTTTGGTGTATTTAAATACTCCGAAATTACCATCTCTTTTAAGGGTCTGAGCTGGTGGTGGAGCGGGGTAAGGCGTACCTGTTATGCCAGTTGCTGGAAGGCTTCTGTGCTGGCTAGGGTTCGAGTCTCCTGGTGGGAAAGTGTTCTAAAGTTGTATACTTAACTCTCGTGTTTAGGAGAGTTGTGCCTTAAGCATAGACACTGTGTCTTCCCATATTAACAGGGACTTGATGAAATTAACGTCTAAATGACCCCTCACTTGCTCTAGTGCTCTTGGGAGGTGGTGATCTTTGGTGTATTTAAATACTCCAAAATTACCATCTCTTTTAAGGGTCTGAGCTGGTGGTGGAGCGGGTTAAGGCGTACCTGTTATGCCAGTTGCTGGAAGGCTTCTGTGCTGGCTAGGGTTCGAGTCTCCTGGTGAGAAAGTGTTCTAAAGTTGTATACTTAACTGTCGTTTTTAGGAGAGTTGTGCCTTAAGCATAGACACTGTGTCTTCCCATATTAACAGGGACTTGATGAAATTAATGTCTAAATGACCCCTCACTTACTCTAGTGCTATTGGGAGGTGGTGATCTTTGGTGTATTTAAATACTCCGAAATTACGATCTCTTTTAAGGGTCTGAGCTGGTGGTGGAGCGGGGTAAGGCGTACCTGTTATGCCAGTTGCTGGAAGGCTTCTGTGCTGGCTAGGGTTCGAGTCTCCTGGTGGGAAAGTGTTCTAAAGTTGTATACTTAACTCTCGTGTTTAGGAGAGTTGTGCCTTAAGCATAGACACTGTGTCTTCCCATATTAACAGGGACATGATGAAATTAACGTCTAAATGACCCCTCACTTCCTCTAGTGCTCTTGGGAGGTGGTGATCTTTGGTGTATTTAAATACTCCGAAATTACCATCTCTTTTAAGGGTCTGAGCTGGTGGTGGAGCGGGTTAAGGCGTACCTGTTATGCCAGTTGCTGGAAGGCTTCTGTGCTGGCTAGGGTTCAAGTCTCCTGGTGGGAAAGTGTTCTAAAGTTGTACACTTAACTCTCGTGTTTAGGAGAGTTGTGCCTTAAGCATAGACACTGTGTCTTCCCATATTAACAGGGACTTGATGAAATTAACGTCTAAATGACCCCTCACTTGCTCTAGTGCTCTTGGGAGGTGGTGATCTTTGGTTTATTTAAATACTCCGAAATTACCATCTCTTTTAAGGGTCTGAGTTGGTGGTGGAGCGGGTTAAGGCGTACCTGTTATGCCAGTTGCTGGAAGGCTTCTGTGCTGGCTAGGGTTCGAGTCTCCTGGTGGGAAAGTGTTCTAAAGTTTTATACTTAACTCTCGTGTTTAGGAGAGTTGTGCCTTAAGCATAGACACTGTGTCTTCCCATATTAACAGGGACTTGATGAAATTAACGTCTAAATGACCCCTCACTTGATCTTGGGAGGTGGTGATCTTTGGTGTATTTAAATACTCCGAAATTACCATCTCTTTTAAGGGTCTGAGCTGGTGGTGGAGCGGGTTAAGGCGTACCTGTTATGCCAGTTGCTGGAAGGCTTCTGTGCTGGCTAGGGTTCGAGTGTCCTGGTGGGAAAGTGTTCTAAAGTTGTATACCTAACTCTCGTGTTTAGGAGAGTTGTGCCTTAAGCATAGACACTGTGTCTTCCCATATTAACAGGGACTTGATGAAATTAACGTCTAAATGACCCCTCACTTGCTCTAGTGCTCTTGGGAGGTGGTGATCTTTGGTGTATTTAAATACTCCGAAATTACCATCTCTTTTAAGGGTCTGAGCTGGTGGTGGAGCGGGTTAAGGCGTACCTGTTATGCCAGTTGCTGGAAGGCTTCTGTGCTGGCTAGGGTTCGAGTCTCCTGGTGAGAAAGTGTTCTAAAGTTGTATACTTAACTCTCGTGTTTAGGAGAGTTGTGCCTTAAGCATAGACACTGTGTCTTCTCATATTAACAGGGACTTGATGAAATTAATGTCTAAATGACCCCTCACTTGCTCTAGTGCTCTTGGGAGGTGGTGATCTTTGGTGTATTTAAATACTCCGAAATTTCCATCTCTTTTATGGGTCTGAGCTGGTGGTGGAGCGGGTTAAGGCGTACCTGTTATGCCAGTTGCTGGAAGGCTTCTGTGCTGGCTAGGGTTCGAGTCTCCTGGTGGGAAAGTGTTCTAAAGTTGTATACTTAACTCTCGTGTTTAGGAGAGTTGTGCCTTAAGCATAGACACTGTGTCTTCCCATATTAACAGGGACTTGATGAAATTAACGTCTAAATGACCCCTCACTTGCTCTAGTGCTCTTGGGAGGTGGTGATCTTTGGTGTATTTAAATACTCCGAAATTACCATCTCTTTTAAGGGTCTGAGCTGGTGGTGGAGCGGGTTAAGGCGTACCTGTTATGCCAATTGCTGGAAGGCTTCTGTGCTGGCTAGGGTTCGAGTCTCCTGGTGGGAAAGTGTTCTAAAGTTGTATACTTAACTCTCGTGTTTAGGAGAGTTGTGCCTTAAGCATAGACACTGTGTCTTCCCATATTAACAGGGACTTGATGAAATTAATGTCTAAATGACCCCTCACTTGCTCTAGTGCTCTTGGGAGGTGGTGATCTTTGGTGTATTTAAATACTCCGAAATTACCATCTCTTTTAAGGGTCTGAGCTGGTGGTGGAGCGGGGTAAGGCGTACCTGTTATGCCAGTTGCTGGAAGGCTTCTGTGCTGGCGAGGGTTCGAGTCTCCTGGTGGGAAAGTGTTCTAAAGTTGTATACTTAACTCTCGTGTTTAGGAGAGTTGTGCCTTAAGCATAGACACTGTGTCTTCCCATATTAACAGGGACTTGATGAAATTAACGTCTAAATGACCCCTCACTTGCTCTAGTGCTCTTGGGAGGTGGTGATCTTTGGTGTATTTAAATACTCCGAAATTACCATCTCTTATAAAGGTCTGAGCTGGTGGTGGAGCGGGTTAAGGCGTACCTGTTATGCCAGTTGCTGGAAGGCTTCTGTGCTGGCTAGGGTTCGAGTCTCCTGGTGGGAAAGTGTTCTAAAGTTGTATACTTAACTCTCGTGTTTAGGAGAGTTGTGCCTTAAGCATAGACACTGTGTCTTCCCATATTAACAGGGACTTGATGAAATTAACGTCTAAATGACCCCTCACTTGCTCTAGTGCTCTTGGGAGGTGGTGATCTTTGGTGTATTTAAATACTCCGAAGTTACCATCTCTTTTAAGGGTCTGAGCTGGTGGTGGAGTGGGTTAAGGCGTACCTGTTATGCCAGTTGCTGGAAGGCTTCTGTGCTGGCTAGGGTTCGAGTCTCCTGGTGGGAAAGTGTTCTAAAGTTGTATACTTAACTCTCGTGTTTAGGAGAGTTGTGCCTTAAGCATAGACACTGTGTCTTCCCATATTAACAGGGACTTGATGAAATTAACGTCTAAATGACCCCTCACTTGCTCTAGTGCTCTTGGGAGGTGGTGATCTTTGGTTTATTTAAATACTCCGAAATTACCATCTCTTTTAAGGGTCTGAGCTGGTGGTGGAGCGGGTTAAGGCGTACCTGTTATGCCAGTTGCTGGAAGGCTTCTGTGCTGGCTAGGGTTCGAGTCTCCTGGTGGGAAAGTGTTCTAAAGTTGTATACTTAACTCTCGTGTTTAGGAGAGTTGTGCCTTAAGCATAGACACTGTGTCTTCCCATATTAACAGGGACTTGATGAAATTAACGTCTAAATGACCCCTCACTTGCTCTAGTGCTCTTGGGAGGTGGTGATCTTTGGTGTATTTAAATACTCCGAAATTACCATCTCTTTTAAGGGTCTGAGCTGGTGGTGGAGCGGGTTAAGGCGTACCTGTTATGCCAGTTGCTGGAAGGCTTCTGTGCTGGCTAGGGTTCGAGTCTCCTGGTGAGAAAGTGTTCTAAAGTTGTATACTTAACTGTCGTGTTTAGGAGAGTTGTGCCTTAAGCATAGACACTGTGTCTTCCCATATTAACAGGGACTTGATGAAATTAATGTCTAAATGACCCCTCACTTACTCTAGTGCTCTTGGGAGGTGGTGATCTTTGGTGTATTTAAATACTCCGAAATTACGATCTCTTTTAAGGGTCTGAGCTGGTGGTGGAGCGGGGTAAGGCGTACCTGTTATGCCAGTTGCTGGAAGGCTTCTGTGCTGGCTAGGGGTCGAGTCTCCTGGTGGGAAAGTGTTCTAAAGTTGTATACTTAACTCTCGTGTTTAGGAGAGTTGTGCCTTAAGCATAGACACTGTGTCTTCCCATATTAACAGGGACTTGATGAAATTAACGTCTAAATGACCCCTCACTTCCTCTAGTGCTCTTGGGAGGTGGTGATCTTTGGTGTATTTAAATACTCCGAAATTACCATCTCTTTTAAGGGTCTGAGCTGGTGGTGGAGCGGGTTAAGGCGTACCTGTTATGCCAGTTGCTGGAAGGCTTCTGTGCTGGCTAGGGTTCAAGTCTCCTGGTGGGAAAGTGTTCTAAAGTTGTACACTTAACTCTCGTGTTTAGGAGAGTTGTGCCTTAAGCATAGACACTGTGTCTTCCCATATTAACAGGGACTTGATGAAATTAACGTCTAAATGACCCCTCACTTGCTCTAGTGCTCTTGGGAGGTGGTGATCTTTGGTTTATTTAAATACTCCGAAATTACCATCTCTTTTAAGGGTCTGAGTTGGTGGTGGAGCGGGTTAAGGCGTACCTGTTATGCCAGTTGCTGGAAGGCTTCTGTGCTGGCTAGGGTTCGAGTCTCCTGGTGGGAAAGTGTTCTAAAGTTGTATACTTAACTCTCGTGTTTAAGAGAGTTGTGCCTTAAGCATAGACACTGTGTCTTCCCATATTAACAGGGACTTGATGAAATTAACGTCTAAATGACCCCTCACTTGATCTTGGGAGGTGGTGATCTTTGGTGTATTTAAATACTCCGAAATTACCATCTCTTTTAAGGGTCTGAGCTGGTGGTGGAGCGGGTTAAGGTGTACCTGTTATGCCAATTGCTGGAAGGCTTCTGTGCTGGCTAGGGTTCGATTCTCCTGGTGGGAAAGTGTTCTAAAGTTGTATACTTAACTCTCGTGTTTAGGAGAGTTGTGCCTTAAGCATAGACACTGTGTCTTCCCATATTAACAGGGACTTGATGAAATTAATGTCTAAATGACCCCTCACTTGCTCTAGTGCTCTTGGGAGGTGGTGATCTTTGGTGTATTTAAATACTCCGAAATTACCATCTCTTTTAAGGGTCTGAGCTGGTGGTGGAGCGGGGTAAGGCGTACCTGTTATGCCAGTTGCTGGAAGGCTTCTGTGCTGGCTAGGGTTCGAGTCTCCTGGTGGGAAAGTGTTCTAAAGTTGTATACTTAACTCTCGTGTTTAGGAGAGTTGTGCCTTAAGCATAGACACTGTGTCTTCCCATATTAACAGGGACTTGATGAAATTAACGTCTAAATGACCCCTCACTTGCTCTAGTGCTCTTGGGAGGTGGTGATCTTTGGTGTATTTAAATACTCCGAAATTACCATCTCTTATAAGGGTCTGAGCTGGTGGTGGAGCGGGTTAAGGCGTACCTGTTATGCCAGTTGCTGGAAGGCTTCTGTGCTGGCTAGGGTTCGAGTCTCCTGGTGGGAAAGTGTTCTAAAGTTGTATACTTAACTCTCGTCTTTAGGAGAGTTGTGCCTTAAGCATAGACACTGTGTCTTCCCATATTAACAGGGACTTGATGAAATTAACGTCTAAATGACCCCTCACTTGCTCTAGTGCTCTTGGGAGGTGGTGATCTTTGGTGTATTTAAATACTCCGAAGTTACCATCTCTTTTAAGGGTCTGAGCTGGTGGTGGAGCGGGTTAAGGCGTACCTGTTATGCCAGTTGCTGGAAGGCTTCTGCGCTGGCTAGGGTTCGAGTCTCCTGGTGGGAAAGTGTTCTAAAGTTGTATACTTAACTCTCGTGTTTAGGAGAGTTGTGCCTTAAGCATAGACACTGTGTCTTCCCATATTAACAGGGACTTGATGAAATTAACGTCTAAATGACCCCTCACTTGCTCTAGTGCTCTTGGGAGGTGGTGATCTTTGGTGTATTTAAATACTCCGAAATTACCATCTCTTTTAAGGGTCTGAGCTGGTGGTGGAGCGGGTTAAGGCGTACCTGTTATGCCAGTTGCTGGAAGGCTTCTGTGCTGGCTAGGGTTCGAGTCTCCTGGTGGGAAAGTGTTCTAAAGTTGTATACTTAACTCTCGTGTTTAGGAAAGTTGTGCCTTAAGCATAGACACTGTGTCTTCCCATATTAACAGGGACTTGATGAAATTAACGTCTAAATGACCCCTCACTTGCTCTACTGCTCTTGGGAGGTGGTGATCTTTGGTGTATTTAAATACTCCGAAATTACCATCTCTTTTAAGGGTCTGAGCTGGTGGTGGAGCGGGTTAAGGCGTACCTGTTATGCCAGTTGCTGGAAGGCTTCTGTGCTGGCTAGGGTTCGAGTCTCCTGGTGAGAAAGTGTTCTAAAGTTGTATACTTAACTGTCGTGTTTAGGAGAGTTGTGCCTTAAGCATAGACACTGTGTCTTCCCATATTAACAGGGACTTGATGAAATTAATGTCTAAATGACCCCTCACTTACTCTAGTGCTCTTGGGAGGTGGTGATCTTTGGTGTATTTAAATACTCCGAAATTACGATCTCTTTTAAGGGTCTGAGCTGGTGGTGGAGCGGGGTAAGGCGTACCTGTTATGCCAGTTGCTGGAAGGCTTCTGTGCTGGCTAGGGTTCGAGTCTCCTGGTGGGAAAGTGTTCTAAAGTTGTATACTTAACTCTCGTGTTTAGGAGAGTTGTGCCTTAGGCATAGACACTGTGTCTTCCCATATTAACAGGGACTTGATGAAATTAACGTCTAAATGACCCCTCACTTGATCTTGGGAGGTGGTGATCTTTGGTGTATTTAAATACTCCGAAATTACCATCTCTTTTAAGGGTCTGAGCTGGTGGTGGAGCGGGTTAAGGCGTACCTGTTATGCCAGTTGCTGGAAGGCTTCTGTGCTGGCTAGGGTTCGAGTGTCCTGGTGGGAAAGTGTTCTAAAGTTGTATACTTAACTCTCGTGTTTAGGAGAGTTGTGCCTTAAGCATAGACACTGTGTCTTTCCATATTAACAGGGACTTGATGAAATTAACGTCTAAATGACCCCTCACTTGCTCTAGTGCTCTTGGGAGGTGGTGATCTTTGTGGTATTTAAATACTCCGAAATTACCATCTCTTTTAAGGGTCTGAGCTGGTGGTGGAGCGGGTTAAGGCGTACCTGTTATGCCAGTTGCTGGAAGGCTTCTGTGCTGGCTAGGGTTCGAGTCTCCTGGTGAGAAAGTGTTCTAAAGTTGTATACTTAACTCTCGTGTTTAGGAGAGTTGTGCCTTAAGCATAGACACTGTGTCTTCTCATATTAACAGGGACTTGATGAAATTAATGTCTAAATGACCCCTCACTTGCTCTAGTGCTCTTGGGAGGTGGTGATCTTTGGTGTATTTAAATACTCCGAAATTTCCATCTCTTTTATGGGTCTGAGCTGGTGGTGGAGCGGGTTAAGGCGTACCTGTTATGCCAGTTGCTGGAAGGCTTCTGTGCTGGCTAGGGTTCGAGTCTCCTGGTGGGAAAGTGTTCTAAAGTTGTATACTTAACTCTCGTGTTTAGGAGAGTTGTGCCTTAAGCATAGACACTGTGTCTTCCCATATTAACAGGGACTTGATGAAATTAACGTCTAAATGACCCCTCACTTGCTCTAGTGCTCTTGGGAGGTGGTGATCTTTGGTGTATTTAAATACTCCGAAATTACCATCTCTTTTAAGGGTCTGAGCTGGTGGTGGAGCGGGTTAAGGCGTACCTGTTATGCCAATTGCTGGAAGGCTTCTGTGCTGGCTAGGGTTCGAGTCTCCTGGTGGGAAAGTGTTCTAAAGTTGTATACTTAACTCTCGTGTTTAGGAGAGTTGTGACTTAAGCATAGACACTGTGTCTTCCCATATTAACAGGGACTTGATGAAATTAACGTCTAAATGACCCCTCACTTGCTCTAGTGCTCTTGGGAGGTGGTGATCTTTGGTGTATTTAAATACTCCGAAGTTACCATCTCTTTTAAGGGTCTGAGCTGGTGGTGGACCGGGTTAAGGCGTACCTGTTATGCCAGTTGCTGGAAGGCTTCTGTGCTGGCTAGGGTTCGAGTCTCCTGGTGGGAAAGTGTTCTAAAGTTGTATACTTAACTCTCGTGTTTAGGAGAGTTGTGCCTTAAGCATAGACACTGTGTCTTCCCATATTAACAGGGACTTGATGTAATTAACGTCTAAATGACCCCTCACTTGCTCTAGTGCTCTTGGGAGGTGGTGATCTTTGGTGTATTTAAATACTCCGAAATTACCATCTCTTTTAAGGGTCTGAGCTGGTGGTGGAGCGGGTTAAGGCGTACCTGTTATGCCAGTTGCTGGAAGGCTTCTGTGCTGGCTAGGGTTCGAGTCTCCTGGTGGGAAAGTGTTCTAAAGTTGTATACTTAACTCTCGTGTTTAGGAGAGTTGTGCCTTAAGCATAGACACTGTGTCTTCCCATATTAACAGGGACTTGATGAAATTAACGTCTAAATGACCCCTCACTTGCTCTAGTGCTCTTGGGAGGTGGTGATCTTTGGTGTATTTAAATACTCCGAAATTACCATCTCTTTTAAGGGTCTGAGCTGGTGGTGGAGCGGGTTAAGGCGTACCTGTTATGCCAGTTGCTGGAAGGCTTCTGTGCTGGCTAGGGTTCGAGTCTCCTGGTGGGAAAGTGTTCTAAATTTGTATACTTAACTCTCGTGTTTAGGAGAGTTGTGCCTTAGGCATAGACACTGTGTCTTCCCATATTAACAGGGACTTGATGAAATTAACGTCTAAATGACCCCTCACTTGATCTTGGGAGGTGGTGATCTTTGGTGTATTTAAATACTCCGAAATTACCATCTCTTTTAAGGGTCTGAGCTGGTGGTGGAGCGGGTTAAGGCGTACCTGTTATGCCAGTTGCTGGAAGGCTTCTGTGCTGGCTAGGGTTCGAGTGTCCTGGTGGGAAAGTGTTCTAAAGTTGTATACCTAACTCTCGTGTTTAGGAGAGTTGTGCCTTAAGCATAGACACTGTGTCTTCCCATATTAACAGGGACTTGATGAAATTAACGTCTAAATGACCCCTCACTTGCTCTAGTGCTCTTGGGAGGTGGTGATCTTTGGTGTATTTAAATACTCCGAAATTACCATCTCTTTTAAGGGTCTGAGCTGGTGGTGGAGCGGGTTAAGGCGTACCTGTTATGCCAGTTGCTGGAAGGCTTCTGTGCTGGCTAGGGTTCGAGTCTCCTGGTGAGAAAGTGTTCTAAAGTTGTATACTTAACTCTCGTGTTTAGGAGAGTTGTGCCTTAAGCATAGACACTGTGTCTTCCCATATTAACAGGGACTTGATGAAATTAACGTCTAAATGACCCCTCACTTGCTCTAGTGCTCTTGGGAGGTGGTGATCTTTGGTGTATTTAAATACTCCGAAATTACCATCTCTTTTAAGGGTCTGAGCTGGTGGTGGAGCGGGTTAAGGCGTACCTGTTATGCCAATTGCTGGAAGGCTTCTGTGCTGGCTAGGGTTCGAGTCTCCTGGTGGGAAAGTGTTCTAAAGTTGTATACTTAACTCTCGTGTTTAGGAGAGTTGTGCCTTAAGCATAGACACTGTGTCTTCCCATATTAACAGGGACTTGATGAAATTAACGTCTAAATGACCCCTCACTTGCTCTAGTGCTCTTGGGAGGTGGTGATCTTTGGTGTATTTAAATACTCCGAAGTTACCATCTCTTTTAAGGGTCTGAGCTGGTGGTGGACCGGGTTAAGGCGTACCTGTTATGCCAGTTGCTGGAAGGCTTCTGTGCTGGCTAGGGTTCGAGTCTCCTGGTGGGAAAGTGTTCTAAAGTTGTATACTTAACTCTCGTGTTTAGGAGAGTTGTGCCTTAAGCATAGACACTGTGTCTTCCCATATTAACAGGGACTTGATGTAATTAACGTCTAAATGACCCCTCACTTGCTCTAGTGCTCTTGGGAGGTGGTGATCTTTGGTGTATTTAAATACTCCGAAATTACCATCTCTTTTAAGGGTCTGAGCTGGTGGTGGAGCGGGTTAAGGCGTACCTGTTATGCCAGTTGCTGGAAGGCTTCTGTGCTGGCTAGGGTTCGAGTCTCCTGGTGGGAAAGTGTTCTAAAGTTGTATACTTAACTCTCGTGTTTAGGAGAGTTGTGCCTTAAGCATAGACACTGTGTCTTCCCATATTAACAGGGACTTGATGAAATTAACGTCTAAATGACCCCTCACTTGCTCTAGTGCTCTTGGGAGGTGGTGATCTTTGGTGTATTTAAATACTCCGAAATTACCATCTCTTTTAAGGGTCTGAGCTGGTGGTGGAGCGGGTTAAGGCGTACCTGTTATGCCAGTTGCTGGAAGGCTTCTGTGCTGGCTAGGGTTCGAGTCTCCTGGTGGGAAAGTGTTCTAAATTTGTATACTTAACTCTCGTGTTTAGGAGAGTTGTGCCTTAAGCATAGACACTGTGTCTTCCCATATTAACAGGGACATGATGAAATTAACGTCTAAATGACCCCTCACTTGCTCTAGTGCTCTTGGGAGGTGGTGATCTTTGGTGTATTTAAATACTCCGAAATTACCATCTCTTTTAAGGGTCTGAGCTGGTGGTGGAGCGGGTTAAGGCGTACCTGTTATGCCAGTTGCTGGAAGGCTTCTGTGCTGGCTAGGGTTCGAGTCTCCTGGTGGGAAAGTGTTCTAAAGTTGTATACTTAACTCTCGTGTTTAGGAGAGTTGTGCCTTAAGCATAGACACTGTGTCTTCCCATATTAACAGGAACTTGATGAAATTAACGTCTAAATGACCCCTCACTTGCTCTAGTGCTCTTGGGAGGTGGTGATCTTTGGTGTATTTAAATACTCCGAAATTACCATCTCTTTTAAGGGTCTGAGCTGGTGGTGGAGCGGGTTAAGGCGTACCTGTTATGCTAGTTGCTGGAAGGCTTCTGTGCTGGCTAGGGTTCGAGTCTCCTGGTGGGAAAGTGTTCTAAATTGTACACTTAACTCTCGTGTTTAGGAGAGTTGTGCCTTAAGCATAGACACTGTGTCTTCCCATATTAACAGGGACTTGATGAAATTAACGTCTAAATGACCCCTCACTTGCTCTTGGGAGGTGGTGATCTTTGGTGTATTTTAATACTCCGAAATTACCATCTCTCTTAAGGGTCTGAGTTGGTGGTGGAGCGGGTTAAGGCGTACCTGTTATGCCAGTTGCTGGAAGGCTTCTGTGCTGCCTAGGGTTCGAGTCTCCTGGTGGGAAAGTGTTCTAAAGTTGTATACTTAACTCTCGTGTTTAGGAGAGTTGTGCCTTAAGCATAGACACTGTGTCTTCCCATATTAACAGGGACTTGATGAAATTAACGTCTAAATGACCCCTCACTTGCTCTAGTGCTCTTGGGAGGTGGTGATCTTTGTTGTATTTAAATACTCCGAAATTACCATCTCTTTTAAGGGTTTGAGCTGGTGGTGGAGCGGGTTAAGGCGTACCTGTTATGCCAGTTGCTGGAAGGCCTCTGTGCTGGCTAGGGTTCGAGTCTCCTGGTGGGAAAGTGTTCTAAAGTTGTATACTTAACTCTCGTGTTTAGGAGAGTTGTGCCTTAAGCATAGACACTGTGTCTTCCCATATTAACAGGGACTTGATGAAATTAACGTCTAAATGACCCCTCACTTGCTCAAGTTCTCTTGGGAGGTGGTGATCTTTGGTGTATTTAAATACTCCGAAATTACCATCTCTTTTAAGGGTCTGAGCTGGTGGTGGAGCGGGTTAAGGTGTACCTGTTATGCCAGTTGCTGGAAGGCTTCTGTGCTGGCTAGGGTTCGAGTCTCCTGGTGGGAAAGTGTTCTAAAGTTGTATACTTAACTCTCGTGTTTAGGAGAGTTGTGCCTTAAGCATAGACACTGTGTCTTCCCATATTAACAGGGACTTGATGAAATTAACGTCTAAATGAGCCCTCACTTCCTCTAGTGCTCTTGGGAGGTGGTGATCTTTGGTGTATTTAAATACTCCGAAATTACCTTCTCTTTTAAGGGTCTGAGCTGGTGGTGGAGCGGGTTAAGGCGTACCTGTTATGCCAGTTGCTGGAAGGCTTCTGTGCTGGCTAGGGTTCGAGTCTCCTGGTGGGAAAGTGTTCTAAAGTTGTATACTTAACTCTCGTGTTTAGAAGAGTTGTGCCTTAAGCATAGACACTGTGTCTTCCCATATTAAGAGGGACTTGATGAAATTAACGTCTAAATGACCCCTCACTTGCTCTTGGGAGGTGGTGATCTTTGGTGTATTTAAATACTCCGAAATTACCATCTCTTTTAAGGGTCTGAGCTGGTGGTGGAGCGGGTTAAGGCTTACCTGTTATGCCAGTTGCTGGAAGGCTTCTGTGCTGGCTAGGGTTCGAGTCTCCTGGTGGGAAAGTGTTCTAAAGTGGTATACTTAACTCTCGTGTTTAGGAGAGTTGTGCCTTAAGCATAGACACTGTGTCTTCCCATATTAACAGGGACTTGATGAAATTAACATCTAAATGACCCCTCACTTGCTCTAGTGCTCTTGGGAGGTGGTGATCTTTGGTGTATTTAAATACTCCGAAATTATCATTTCTTTTAAGGGTCTGAGCTGGTGGTGGAGCGGGTTAAGGCGTACCTGTTATGCCAGTTGCTGGAAGGCTTCTGTGCTGGCTAGGGTTCGAGTCTCCTGGTGGGAAAGTGTTCTAAAGTTGTATACTTAACTCTCGTGTTTAGGAGAGTTGTGCCTTAAGCATAGACACTGTGTCTTCCCATATTAACAGGGACTTGATGAAATTAACGTCTAAATGACCCCTCACTTGATCTTGGGAGGTGGTGATCTTTGGTGTATTTAAATACTCCGAAATTACCATCTCTTTTAAGGGTCTTAGCTGGTGGTGGAGCGGGTTAAGGCGTACCTGTTATGCCAGTTGCTGAAAGGCTTCTGTGCTGGCTAGGGTTCGAGTCTCCTGGTGAGAAAGTGTTCTAAAGTTGTATACTTAACTCTCGTGTTTAGGAGAGTTGTGCCTTAAGCATAGACACTGTGTCTTCCCATATTAACAAGGACTTGATGAAATTAATGTCTAAATGACCCCTCACTTGCTCTAGTGCTCTTGGGAGGTGGTGATCTTTGGTGTATTTAAATACTCCGAAATTACGATCTATTTTAAGGGTCTGAGCTGGTGGTGGAGCGGGGTAAGGCGTACCTGTTATGCCAGTTGCTGGAAGGCTTCTGTGCTGGCTAGGGTTCGAGTCTCCTGGTGGGAAAGTGTTCTAAAGTTCTATACTTAACTCTCGTGTTTAGGAGAGTTGTGCCTTAAGCATAGACACTGTGTCTTCCCATATTAACAGGGACTTGATGAAATTAACGTCTAAATGACCCCTCACTTGCTCTAGTGCTCTTGGGAGGTGGTGATCTTTGGTGTATTTAAATACTCCGAAATTACCATCTCTTTTAAGGGTCTGAGCTGGTGGTGGAGCGGGTTAAGGCGTTCCTGTTATGCCAGTTGCTGGAAGGCTTCTGTGCTGGCTAGGGTTCGAGTCTCCTGGTGGGAAAGTGTTCTAAAGTTGTATACTTAACTCTCGTGTTTAGGAGAGTTGTGCCTTAAGCATAGACACTGTGTCTTCCCATATTAACAGGGACTTGATGAAATTAACGTCTAAATGACCCCTCACTTGCTCTAGTGCTCTTGGGAGGTGGTGATCTTTGGTGTATTTAAATACTCCGAAATTACCATCTCTTTTAAGGGTCTGAGCTGGTGGTGGAGCGGGTTAAGGCGTACCTGTTATGCCAGTTGCTGGAAGGCTTCTGTGCTGGCTAGGGTTCGAGTCTCCTGGTGGGAAAGTGTTCTAAAGTTGTATACTTAACTCTCGTGTTTAGGAGAGTTGTGCCTTAAGCATAGACACTGTGTCTTCCCATATTAACAGGGACTTGATGAAATTAACGTCTAAATGACCCCTCACTTGCTCTAGTGCTCTTGGGAGGTGGTGATCTTTGGTGTATTTAAATACTCCGAAATTACCATCTCTTTTAAGGGTCTGAGCTGGTGGTGGAGCGGGTTAAGGCGTACCTGTTATGCCAGTTGCTGGAAGGCTTCTGTGCTGGCTAGGGTTCGAGTCTCCTGGTGGGAAAGTGTTCTAAAGTTGTATACTTAACTCTCGTGTTTAGGAGAGTTGTGCCTTAAGCATAGACACTGTGTCTTCCCATATTAACAGGGACTTGATGAAATTAACGTCTAAATGACCCCTCACTTGCTCTAGTGCTCTTGGGAGGTGGTGATCTTTGGTGTATTTAAATACTCCGAAATTACCATCTCTTTTAAGGGTCTGAGCTGGTGGTGGAGCGGGTTAAGGCGTACCTGTTATGCCAGTTGCTGGAAGGCTTCTGTGCTGGCTAGGGTTCGAGTCTCCTGGTGGGAAAGTGTTCTAAAGTTGTATACTTAACTCTCGTGTTTAGGAGAGTTGTGCCTTAAGAATAGACACTGTGTCTTCCCATATTAACAGGGACTTGATGAAATTAACGTCTAAATGACCCCTCACTTGCTCTTGGGAGGTGGTGATCTTTGGTGTATTTAAATATTACGAAATTACCATCTCTTTTAAGGGTCTGAGCTGGTGGTGGAGCGGGTTAAGGCGTACCTGTTATGCCAGTTGCTGGAAGGCTTCTGTGCTGGCTAGGGTTCGAGTCTCCTGGTGGGAAAGTGTTCTAAAGTTGTATACTTAACTCTCCTGTTTAGGAGAGTTGTGCCTTAAGCATAGACACTGTGTCTTCCCATATTAACAGGGACTCGATGAAATTAACGTCTAAATGACCCCTCACTTGCTCTAGTGCTCTTGGGAGGTGGTGATCTTTGATGTATTTAAATACTCCGAAATTACCATCTCTTTTAAGGGTCTGAGCTGGTGGTGGAGCGGGTTAAGGCGTACCTGTTATGCCAGTTGCTGGAAGGCTTCTGTGCTGGCTAGGGTTCGAGTCTCCTGGTGGGAAAGTGTTCTAAAGTTGTATACTTAACTCTCGTGTTTAGGAGAGTTGTGCCTTAAGCATAGACACTGTGTCTTCCCATATTAACAGGGACTTGATGAAATTAACGTCTAAATGACCCCTCACTTGCTCTAGTGCTCTTGGGAGGTGGTGATCTTTGGTGTATTTAAATACTCCGAAATTACCATCTCTTTTAAAGGTCTGAGCTGGTGGTGGAGCGGGTTAAGGCGTACCTGTTATGCCAGTTGCTGGAAGGCTTCTGTGCTGGCTAGGGTTCGAGTCTCCTGGTGGGAAAGTGTTCTAAAGTTGTATACTTAACTCTCGTGTTTAGGAGAGTTGTGCCTTAAGCATAGACACTGTGTCTTCCCATATTAACAGGGACTTGATGAAATTAACGTCTAAATGACCCCTCACTTGCTCTTGGGAGGTGGTGATCTTTGGTGTATATAAATATTCCGAAATTACCATCTGTTTTAAGAGTCTGAGCTGGTGGTGGAGCGGGTTAAGGCGTACCTGTTATGCCAGTTGCTGGAAGGCTTCTGTGCTGGCTAGGGTTCGAGTCTCCTGGTGGGAATGTGTTCTAAAGTTGTATACTTAACTCTCGTGTTTAGGAGAGTTGTGCCTTAAGCATAGACACTGTGTCTTCCCATATTAACAGGGACTTGATGAAATTAACGTCTAAATGACCCCTCACTTGCTCTAGTGCTCTTGGGAGGTGGTGATCTTTGGTGTATTTAAATACTCCGAAATTACCATCTCTTTTAAGGGTTTGAGCTGGTGGTGGAGCGGGTTAAGGCGTACCTGTTATGCCAGTTGCTGGAAGGCTTCTGTGCTGGCTAGGGTTCGAGTCTCCTGGTGAGAAAGTGTTCTAAAGTTGTATACTTAACTCTCGTGTTTAGGAGAGTTGTGCCTTAAGCATAGACACTGTGTCTTCTCATATTAACAGGGACTTGATGAAATTAATGTCTAAATGACCCCTCACTTGCTCTAGTGCTCTTGGGAGGTGGTGATCTTTGGTGTATTTAAATACTCCGAAATTTCCATCTCTTTTATGGGTCTGAGCTGGTGGTGGAGCGGGTTAAGGCGTACCTGTTATGCCAGTTGCTGGAAGGCTTCTGTGCTGGCTAGGGTTCGAGTCTCCTGGTGGGAAAGTGTTCTAAAGTTGTATACTTAACTCTCGTGTTTAGGAGAGTTGTGCCTTAAGCATAGACACTGTGTCTTCCCATATTAACAGGGACTTGATGAAATTAACGTCTAAATGACCCCTCACTTGCTCTAGTGCTCTTGGGAGGTGGTGATCTTTGGTGTATTTAAATACTCCGAAATTACCATCTCTTATAAGGGTCTGAGCTGGTGGTGGAGCGGGTTAAGGCGTACCTGTTATGCCAGTTGCTGGAAGGCTTCTGTGCTGGCTAGGGTTCGAGTCTCCTGGTGGGAAAGTGTTCTAAAGTTGTATACTTAACTCTCGTGTTTAGGAGAGTTGTGCCTTAAGCATAGACACTGTGTCTTCCCATATTAACAGGGACTTGATGAAATTAACGTCTAAATGACCCCTCACTTGCTCTAGTGTTCTTGGGAGGTGGTGATCTTTGGTGTATTTAAATACTCCGAAGTTACCATCTCTTTTAAGGGTCTGAGCTGGTGGTGGAGCGGGTTAAGGCGTACCTGTTATGCCAGTTGCTGGAAGGCTTCTGTGCTGGCTAGGGTTCGAGTCTCCTGGTGGGAAAGTGTTCTAAAGTTGTATACTTAACTCTCGTGTTTAGGAGAGTTGTGCCTTAAGCATAGACACTGTGTCTTCCCATATTAACAGGGACTTGATGAAATTAACGTCTAAATGACCCCTCACTTGCTCTAGTGCTCTTGGGAGGTGGTGATCTTTGGTGTATTTAAATACTCCGAAATTACCATCTCTTTTAAGGGTCTGAGCTGGTGGTGGAGCGGGTTAAGGCGTACCTGTTATGCCAGTTGCTGGAAGGCTTCTGTGCTGGCTAGGGTTCGAGTCTCCTGGTGGGAAAGTGTTCTAAAGTTGTATACTTAACTCTCGTGTTTAGGAGAGTTGTGCCTTAAGCATAGACACTGTGTCTTCCCATATTAACAGGGACTTGATGAAATTAACGTCTAAATGACCCCTCACTTGCTCTAGTGCTCTTGGGAGGTGGTGATCTTTGGTGTATTTAAATACTCCGAAATTACCATCTCTTTTAAGGGTCTGAGCTGGTGGTGGAGCGGGTTAAGGCGTACCTGTTATGCCAGTTGCTGGAAGGCTTCTGTGCTGGCTAGGGTTCGAGTCTCCTGGTGAGAAAGTGTTCTAAAGTTGTATACTTAACTGTCGTGTTTAGGAGAGTTGTGCCTTAAGCATAGACACTGTGTCTTCCCATATTAACAGGGACTTGATGAAATTAATGTCTAAATGACCCCTCACTTACTCTAGTGCTCTTGGGAGGTGGTGATCTTTGGTGTATTTAAATACTCCGAAATTACGATCTCTTTTAAGGGTCTGAGCTGGTGGTGGAGCGGGGTAAGGCGTACCTGTTATGCCAGTTGCTGGAAGGCTTCTGTGCTGGCTAGGGGTCGAGTCTCCTGGTGGGAAAGTGTTCTAAAGTTGTATACTTAACTCTCGTGTTTAGGAGAGTTGTGCCTTAAGCATAGACACTGTGTCTTCCCATATTAACAGGGACTTGATGAAATTAACGTCTAAATGACCCCTCACTTCCTCTAGTGCTCTTGGGAGGTGGTGATCTTTGGTGTATTTAAATACTCCGAAATTACCATCTCTTTTAAGGGTCTGAGCTGGTGGTGGAGCGGGTTAAGGCGTACCTGTTATGCCAGTTGCTGGAAGGCTTCTGTGCTGGCTAGGGTTCAAGTCTCCTGGTGGGAAAGTGTTCTAAAGTTGTACACTTAACTCTCGTGTTTAGGAGAGTTGTGCCTTAAGCATAGACACTGTCGGAAAATCCGACAGCATTTAATAATCATACAGATAATAACTGTATTACCAACAAGTTACCCATAGAAAACGTAACTTGTAGTGGAATTACCGTCTAAAGAAAACGGGATATCATCACCACATACTATTATAATTCACCAGCTATTCTGCTGGGAATTGTTCTTAAATACATTAGTCTTTGGACTTTACCATCATAAAACATCTTATATAAATTAACTTAATTATCAATATTAAAGTAGAGTAAATGTGACCCTTCTATCACTTTCTGAAATCTGGACAAAGTAGGCCAGGCGTGAGAGTGGGGAAGGAGGCAGCCATTGTTGTGTCACCTCCGAGACGTGTGGAGCAAACGGCTCCTATCATTCTGGACAATGTCGGCCAGTAACGTCAATAGGATGGAGTGTTAAACAGCCATTGTTTTTATTGAGACCAGAGGCTCACACGGGAGCAAATACGGCTCCTGTTAATTTTACTTGGACGTAGTGTTATGGAAACCAAAGGTACCATCTCCAACACGATGTCTACAATTCAAGTTAAGTCTATCCGAAACCCGTTTATCATTCATTTATGGCCATTAATGTCAGGATATAGGGTGACCCGGTTAGATCGCGAAATCGCCTCATACTAAAGGTAATTAAGCCAGGTCTTCAATGTTCTGTATAGTGTTTTCTCTGATATAGCTTGTCATATATAGGATTCTGGCTTCACAGCTAGCGCACTTTTGACAGGTCAAGACGAGGAAGGAAGATTTGTGCACCAGTTACTGGGTGATATGGAAGCTACCTCAAAGAGGATAATTTGGTGTCTACACCCTAGTTATACCTGGTGGACTAACCTGCTGTACTATAAGATAAGGAACCTCATCAATGTATGTAGCTATTACTGTAGTTTTATTGGCTGCATATATATTAATTTAATAACCCCCCCCTAATGTGTAGAGGATCGATTTGTGAGATTAAGAGATTATTGCAGAAATACAGTCCACTTATCATTATACAAATTGCTATCGAAGTATATAAATTAACGTAAATATAAATTCATATAAATTAAATAAATATAAATCTCACAGGTCGGTTCCCACAGACACTGTGTCTTCCCATATTAACAGGGACTTGATGAAATTAACGTCTAAATGACCCCTCACTTGCTCTAGTGCTCTTGGGAGGTGGTGATCTTTGGTTTATTTAAATACTCCGAAATTACCATCTCTTTTAAGGGTCTGAGTTGGTGGTGGAGCGGGTTAAGGCGTACCTGTTATGCCAGTTGCTGGAAGGCTTCTGTGCTGGCTAGGGTTCGAGTCTCCTGGTGGGAAAGTGTTCTAAAGTTGTATACTTAACTCTCGTGTTTAGGAGAGTTGTGCCTTAAGCATAGACACTGTGTCTTCCCATATTAACAGGGACTTGATGAAATTAACGTCTAAATGACCCCTCACTTGATCTTGGGAGGTGGTGATCTTTGGTGTATTTAAATACTCCGAAATTACCATCTCTTTTAAGGGTCTGAGCTGGTGGTGGAGCGGGTTAAGGCGTACCTGTTATGCCAGTTGCTGGAAGGCTTCTGTGCTGGCTAGGGTTCGAGTGTCCTGGTGGGAAAGTGTTCTAAAGTTGTATACCTAACTCTCGTGTTTAGGAGAGTTGTGCCTTAAGCATAGACACTGTGTCTTCCCATATTAACAGGGACTTGATGAAATTAACGTCTAAATGACCCCTCACTTGCTCTAGTGCTCTTGGGAGGTGGTGATCTTTGGTGTATTTAAATACTCCGAAATTACCATCTCTTTTAAGGGTCTGAGCTGGTGGTGGAGCGGGTTAAGGCGTACCTGTTATGCCAGTTGCTGGAAGGCTTCTGTGCTGGCTAGGGTTCGAGTCTCCTGGTGAGAAAGTGTTCTAAAGTTGTATACTTAACTCTCGTGTTTAGGAGCGTTGTGCCTTAAGCATAGACACTGTGTCTTCTCATATTAACAGGGACTTGATGAAATTAATGTCTAAATGACCCCTCACTTGCTCTAGTGCTCTTGGGAGGTGGTGATCTTTGGTGTATTTAAATACTCCGAAATTTCCATCTCTTTTATGGGTCTGAGCTGGTGGTGGAGCGGGTTAAGGCGTACCTGTTATGCCAGTTGCTGGAAGGCTTCTGTGCTGGCTAGGGTTCGAGTCTCCTGGTGGGAAAGTGTTCTAAAGTTGTATACTTAACTCTCGTGTTTAGGAGAGTTGTGCCTTAAGCATAGACACTGTGTCTTCCCATATTAACAGGGACTTGATGAAATTAATGTCTAAATGACCCCTCACTTGCTCTAGTGCTCTTGGGAGGTGGTGATCTTTGGTGTATTTAAATACTCCGAAATTACCATCTCTTTTAAGGGTCTGAGCTGGTGGTGGAGCGGGGTAAGGCGTACCTGTTATGCCAGTTGCTGGAAGGCTTCTGTGCTGGCTAGGGTTCGAGTCTCCTGGTGGGAAAGTGTTCTAAAGTTGTATACTTAACTCTCGTGTTTAGGAGAGTTGTGCCTTAAGCATAGACACTGTGTCTTCCCATATTAACAGGGACTTGATGAAATTAACGTCTAAATGACCCCTCACTTGCTCTAGTGCTCTTGGGAGGTGGTGATCTTTGGTGTATTTAAATACTCCGAAATTACCATCTCTTATAAGGGTCTGAGCTGGTGGTGGAGCGGGTTAAGGCGTACCTGTTATGCCAGTTGCTGGAAGGCTTCTGTGCTGGCTAGGGTTCGAGTCTCCTGGTGGGAAAGTGTTCTAAAGTTGTATACTTAACACTCGTCTTTAGGAGAGTTGTGCCTTAAGCATAGACACTGTGTCTTCCCATATTAACAGGGACTTGATGAAATTAACGTCTAAATGACCCCTCACTTGCTCTAGTGCTCTTGGGAGGTGGTGATCTTTGGTGTATTTAAATACTCCGAAGTTACCATCTCTTTTAAGGGTCTGAGCTGGTGGTGGAGCGGGTTAAGGCGTACCTGTTATGCCAGTTGCTGGAAGGCTTCTGTGCTGGCTAGGGTTCGAGTCTCCTGGTGGGAAAGTGTTCTAAAGTTGTATACTTAACTCTCGTGTTTAGGAGAGTTGTGCCTTAAGCATAGACACTGTGTCTTCCCATATTAACAGGGACTTGATGAAATTAACGTCTAAATGACCCCTCACTTGCTCTAGTGCTCTTGGGAGGTGGTGATCTTTGGTGTATTTAAATACTCCGAAATTACCATCTCTTTTAAGGGTCTGAGCTGGTGGTGGAGCGGGTTAAGGCGTACCTGTTATGCCAGTTGCTGGAAGGCTTCTGTGCTGGCTAGGGTTCGAGTCTCCTGGTGGGAAAGTGTTCTAAAGTTGTATACATAACTCTCGTGTTTAGGAGAGTTGTGCCTTAAGCATAGACACTGTGTCTTCCCATATTAACAGGGACTTGATGAAATTAATGTCTAAATGACCCCTCACTTACTCTAGTGCTCTTGGGAGGTGGTGATCTTTGGTGTATTTAAATACTCCGAAATTACGATCTCTTTTAAGGGTCTGAGCTGGTGGTGGAGCGGGGTAAGGCGTACCTGTTATGCCAGTTGCTGGAAGGCTTCTGTGCTGGCTAGGGTTCGAGTCTCCTGGTGGGAAAGTGTTCTAAAGTTGTATACTTAACTCTCGTGTTTAGGAGAGTTGTGCCTTAAGCATAGACACTGTGTCTTCCCATATTAACAGGGACTTGATGAAATTAACGTCTAAATGACCCCTCACTTGATCTTGGGAGGTGGTGATCTTTGGTGTATTTAAATACTCCGAAATTACCATCTCTTTTAAGGGTCTGAGCTGGTGGTGGAGCGGGTTAAGGCGTACCTGTTATGCCAGTTGCTGGAAGGCTTCTGTGCTGGCTAGGGTTCGAGTGTCCTGGTGGGAAAGTGTTCTAAAGTTGTATACCTAACTCTCGTGTTTAGGAGAGTTGTGCCTTAAGCATAGACACTGTGTCTTCCCATATTAACAGGGACTTGATGAAATTAACGTCTAAATGACCCCTCACTTGCTCTAGTGCTCTTGGGAGGTGGTGATCTTTGGTGTATTTAAATACTCCGAAATTACCATCTCTTTTATGGGTCTGAGCTGGTGGTGGAGCGGGTTAAGGCGTACCTGTTATGCCAGTTGCTGGAAGGCTTCTGTGCTGGCTAGGGTTCGAGTCTCCTGGTGGGAAAGTGTTCTAAAGTTGTATACTTAACTCTCGTGTTTAGGAGAGTTGTGCCTTAAGCATAGACACTGTGTCTTCTCATATTAACAGGGACTTGATGAAATTAATGTCTAAATGACCCCTCACTTGCTCTAGTGCTCTTGGGAGGTGGTGATCTTTGGTGTATTTAAATACTCCGAAATTACCATCTCTTTTATGGGTCTGAGCTGGTGGTGGAGCGGGTTAAGGCGTACCTGTTATGCCAGTTGCTGGAAGGCTTCTGTGCTGGCTAGGGTTCGAGTCTCCTGGTGGGAAAGTGTTCTAAAGTTGTATACTTAACTCTCGTGTTTAGGAGAGTTGTGCCTTAAGCATAGACACTGTGTCTTCCCATATTAACAGGGACTTGATGAAATTAACGTCTAAATGACCCCTCACTTGCTCTAGTGCTCTTGGGAGGTGGTGATCTTTGGTGTATTTAAATACTCCGAAATTACCATCTCTTTTAAGGGTCTGAGCTGGTGGTGGAGCGGGTTAAGGCGTACCTGTTATGCCAATTGCTGGAAGGCTTCTGTGCTGGCTAGGGTTCGAGTCTCCTGGTGGGAAAGTGTTCTAAAGTTGTATACTTAACTCTCGTGTTTAGGAGAGTTGTGCCTTAAGCATAGACACTGTGTCTTCCCATATTAACAGGGACTTGATGAAATTAATGTCTAAATGACCCCTCACTTGCTCTAGTGCTCTTGGGAGGTGGTGATCTTTGGTTTATTTAAATACTCCGAAATTACCATCTCTTTTAAGGGTCTGAGTTGGTGGTGGAGCGGGTTAAGGCGTACCTGTTATGCCAGTTGCTGGAAGGCTTCTGTGCTGGCTAGGGTTCGAGTCTCCTGGTGGGAAAGTGTTCTAAAGTTGTATACTTAACTCTCGTGTTTAGGAGAGTTGTGCCTTAAGCATAGACACTGTGTCTTCCCATATTAACAGGGACTTGATGAAATTAACGTCTAAATGACCCCTCACTTGATCTTGGGAGGTGGTGATCTTTGGTGTATTTAAATACTCCGAAATTACCATCTCTTTTAAGGGTCTGAGCTGGTGGTGGAGCGGGTTAAGGCGTACCTGTTATGCCAGTTGCTGGAAGGCTTCTGTGCTGGCTAGGGTTCGAGTGTCCTGGTGGGAAAGTGTTCTAAAGTTGTATACCTAACTCTCGTGTTTAGGAGAGTTGTGCCTTAAGCATAGACACTGTGTCTTCCCATATTAACAGGGACTTGATGAAATTAACGTCTAAATGACCCCTCACTTGCTCTAGTGCTCTTGGGAGGTGGTGATCTTTGGTGTATTTAAATACTCCGAAATTACCATCTCTTTTAAGGGTCTGAGCTGGTGGTGGAGCGGGTTAAGGCGTACCTGTTATGCCAGTTGCTGGAAGGCTTCTGTGCTGGCTAGGGTTCGAGTCTCCTGGTGAGAAAGTGTTCTAAAGTTGTATACTTAACTCTCGTGTTTAGGAGCGTTGTGCCTTAAGCATAGACACTGTGTCTTCTCATATTAACAGGGACTTGATGAAATTAATGTCTAAATGACCCCTCACTTGCTCTAGTGCTCTTGGGAGGTGGTGATCTTTGGTGTATTTAAATACTCCGAAATTTCCATCTCTTTTATGGGTCTGAGCTGGTGGTGGAGCGGGTTAAGGCGTACCTGTTATGCCAGTTGCTGGAAGGCTTCTGTGCTGGCTAGGGTTCGAGTCTCCTGGTGGGAAAGTGTTCTAAAGTTGTATACTAAACTCTCGTGTTTAGGAGAGTTGTGCCTTAAGCATAGACACTGTGTCTTCCCATATTAACAGGGACTTGATGAAATTAACGTCTAAATGACCCCTCACTTGCTCTAGTGCTCTTGGGAGGTGGTGATCTTTGGTGTATTTAAATACTCCGAAATTACCATCTCTTTTAAGGGTCTGAGCTGGTGGTGGAGCGGGTTAAGGCGTACCTGTTATGCCAATTGCTGGAAGGCTTCTGTGCTGGCTAGGGTTCGAGTCTCCAGGTGGGAAAGTGTTCTAAAGTTGTATACTTAACTCTCGTGTTTAGGAGAGTTGTGCCTTAAGCATAGACACTGTGTCTTCCCATATTAACAGGGACTTGATGAAATTAATGTCTAAATGACCCCTCACTTGCTCTAGTGCTCTTGGGAGGTGGTGATCTTTGGTGTATTTAAATACTCCGAAATTACCATCTCTTTTAAGGGTCTGAGCTGGTGGTGGAGCGGGGTAAGGCGTACCTGTTATGCCAGTTGCTGGAAGGCTTCTGTGCTGGCTAGGGTTCGAGTCTCCTGGTGGGAAAGTGTTCTAAAGTTGTATACTTAACTCTCGTGTTTAGGAGAGTTGTGCCTTAAGCATAGACACTGTGTCTTCCCATATTAACAGGGACTTGATGAAATTAACGTCTAAATGACCCCTCACTTGCTCTAGTGCTCTTGGGAGGTGGTGATCTTTGGTGTATTTAAATACTCCGAAATTACCATCTCTTATAAGGGTCTGAGCTGGTGGTGGAGCGGGTTAAGGCGTACCTGTTATGCCAGTTGCTGGAAGGCTTCTGTGCTGGCTAGGGTTCGAGTCTCCTGGTGGGAAAGTGTTCTAAAGTTGTATACTTAACTCTCGTCTTTAGGAGAGTTGTGCCTTAAGCATAGACACTGTGTCTTCCCATATTAACAGGGACTTGATGAAATTAACGTCTAAATGACCCCTCACTTGCTCTAGTGCTCTTGGGAGGTGGTGATCTTTGGTGTATTTAAATACTCCGAAATTACCATCTCTTTTAAGGGTCTGAGCTGGTGGTGGAGCGGGTTAAGGCGTACCTGTTATGCCAGTTGCTGGAAGGCTTCTGTGCTGGCTAGGGTTCGAGTCTCCTGGTGGGAAAGTGTTCTAAAGTTGTATACATAACTCTCGTGTTTAGGAGAGTTGTGCCTTAAGCATAGACACTGTGTCTTCCCATATTAACAGGGACTTGATGAAATTAATGTCTAAATGACCCCTCACTTACTCTAGTGCTCTTGGGAGGTGGTGATCTTTGGTGTATTTAAATACTCCGAAATTACGATCTCTTTTAAGGGTCTGAGCTGGTGGTGGAGCGGGGTAAGGCGTACCTGTTATGCCAGTTGCTGGAAGGCTTCTGTGCTGGCTAGGGTTCGAGTCTCCTGGTGGGAAAGTGTTCTAAAGTTGTATACTTAACTCTCGTGTTTAGGAGAGTTGTGCCTTAAGCATAGACACTGTGTCTTCCCATATTAACAGGGACTTGATGAAATTAACGTCTAAATGACCCCTCACTTGATCTTGGGAGGTGGTGATCTTTGGTGTATTTAAATACTCCGAAATTACCATCTCTTTTAAGGGTCTGAGCTGGTGGTGGAGCGGGTTAAGGCGTACCTGTTATGCCAGTTGCTGGAAGGCTTCTGTGCTGGCTAGGGTTCGAGTGTCCTGGTGGGAAAGTGTTCTAAAGTTGTATACCTAACTCTCGTGTTTAGGAGAGTTGTGCCTTAAGCATAGACACTGTGTCTTCCCATATTAACAGGGACTTGATGAAATTAACGTCTAAATGACCCCTCACTTGCTCTAGTGCTCTTGGGAGGTGGTGATCTTTGGTGTATTTAAATACTCCGAAATTACCATCTCTTTTATGGGTCTGAGCTGGTGGTGGAGCGGGTTAAGGCGTACCTGTTATGCCAGTTGCTGGAAGGCTTCTGTGCTGGCTAGGGTTCGAGTCTCCTGGTGGGAAAGTGTTCTAAAGTTGTATACTTAACTCTCGTGTTTAGGAGAGTTGTGCCTTAAGCATAGACACTGTGTCTTCTCATATTAACAGGGACTTGATGAAATTAATGTCTAAATGACCCCTCACTTGCTCTAGTGCTCTTGGGAGGTGGTGATCTTTGGTGTATTTAAATACTCCGAAATTACCATCTCTTTTATGGGTCTGAGCTGGTGGTGGAGCGGGTTAAGGCGTACCTGTTATGCCAGTTGCTGGAAGGCTTCTGTGCTGGCTAGGGTTCGAGTCTCCTGGTGGGAAAGTGTTCTAAAGTTGTATACTTAACTCTCGTGTTTAGGAGAGTTGTGCCTTAAGCATAGACACTGTGTCTTCCCATATTAACAGGGACTTGATGAAATTAACGTCTAAATGACCCCTCACTTGCTCTAGTGCTCTTGGGAGGTGGTGATCTTTGGTGTATTTAAATACTCCGAAATTACCATCTCTTTTAAGGGTCTGAGCTGGTGGTGGAGCGGGTTAAGGCGTACCTGTTATGCCAATTGCTGGAAGGCTTCTGTGCTGGCTAGGGTTCGAGTCTCCTGGTGGGAAAGTGTTCTAAAGTTGTATACTTAACTCTCGTGTTTAGGAGAGTTGTGCCTTAAGCATAGACACTGTGTCTTCCCATATTAACAGGGACTTGATGAAATTAATGTCTAAATGACCCCTCACTTGCTCTAGTGCTCTTGGGAGGTGGTGATCTTTGGTGTATTTAAATACTCCGAAATTACCATCTCTTTTAAGGGTCTGAGCTGGTGGTGGAGCGGGGTAAGGCGTACCTGTTATGCCAGTTGCTGGAAGGCTTCTGTGCTGGCTAGGGTTCGAGTCTCCTGGTGGGAAAGTGTTCTAAAGTTGTATACTTAACTCTCGTGTTTAGGAGAGTTGTGCCTTAAGCATAGACACTGTGTCTTCCCATATTAACAGGGACTTGATGAAATTAACGTCTAAATGACCCCTCACTTGCTCTAGTGCTCTTGGGAGGTGGTGATCTTTGGTGTATTTAAATACTCCGAAATTACCATCTCTTATAAGGGTCTGAGCTGGTGGTGGAGCGGGTTAAGGCGTACCTGTTATGCCAGTTGCTGGAAGGCTTCTGTGCTGGCTAGGGTTCGAGTCTCCTGGTGGGAAAGTGTTCTAAAGTTGTATACTTAACTCTCGTCTTTAGGAGAGTTGTGCCTTAAGCATAGACACTGTGTCTTCCCATATTAACAGGGACTTGATGAAATTAACGTCTAAATGACCCCTCACTTGCTCTAGTGCTCTTGGGAGGTGGTGATCTTTGGTGTATTTAAATACTCCGAAGTTACCATCTCTTTTAAGGGTCTGAGCTGGTGGTGGAGCGGGTTAAGGCGTACCTGTTATGCCAGTTGCTGGAAGGCTTCTGTGCTGGCTAGGGTTCGAGTCTCCTGGTGGGAAAGTGTTCTAAAGTTGTATACTTAACTCTCGTGTTTAGGAGAGTTGTGCCTTAAGCATAGACACTGTGTCTTCCCATATTAACAGGGACTTGATGAAATTAACGTCTAAATGACCCCTCACTTGCTCTAGTGCTCTTGGGAGGTGGTGATCTTTGGTGTATTTAAATACTCCGAAATTACCATCTCTTTTAAGGGTCTGAGCTGGTGGTGGAGCGGGTTAAGGCGTACCTGTTATGCCAGTTGCTGGAAGGCTTCTGTGCTGGCTAGGGTTCGAGTCTCCTGGTGGGAAAGTGTTCTAAAGTTGTATACTTAACTCTCGTGTTTAGGAGAGTTGTGCCTTAAGCATAGACACTGTGTCTTCCCATATTAACAAGGACTTGATGAAATTAACGTCTAAATGACCCCTCACTTGCTCTAGTGCTCTTGGGAGGTGGTGATCTTTGGTGTATTTAAATACTCCGAAATTACCATCTCTTTTAAGGGTCTGAGCTGGTGGTGGAGCGGGTTAAGGCGTACCTGTTATGCCAGTTGCTGGAAGGCTTCTGTGCTGGCTAGGGTTCGAGTCTCCTGGTGAGAAAGTGTTCTAAAGTTGTATACTTAACTGTCGTGTTTAGGAGAGTTGTGCCTTAAGCATAGACACTGTGTCTTCCCATATTAACAGGGACTTGATGAAATTAATGTCTAAATGACCCCTCACTTACTCTAGTGCTCTTGGGAGGTGGTGATCTTTGGTGTATTTAAATACTCCGAAATTACGATCTCTTTTAAGGGTCTGAGCTGGTGGTGGAGCGGGGTAAGGCGTACCTGTTATGCCAGTTGCTGGAAGGCTTCTGTGCTGGCTATGGTTCGAGTCTCCTGGTGGGAAAGTGTTCTAAAGTTGTATACTTAACTCTCGTGTTTAGGAGAGTTGTGCCTTAAGCATAGACACTGTGTCTTCCCATATTAACAGGGACTTGATGAAATTAACGTCTAAATGACCCCTCACTTGATCTTGGGAGGTAGTGATCTTTGGTGTATTTAAATACTCCGAAATTACCATCTCTTTTAAGGGTCTGAGCTGGTGGTGGAGCGGGTTAAGGCGTACCTGTTATGCCAGTTGCTGGAAGGCTTCTGTGCTGGCTAGGGTTCGAGTGTCCTGGTGGGAAAGTGTTCTAAAGTTGTATACCTAACTCTCGTGTTTAGGAGAGTTGTGCCTTAAGCATAGACACTGTGTCTTCCCATATTAACAGGGACTTGATGAAATTAACGTCTAAATGACCCCTCACTTGCTCTAGTGCTCTTGGGAGGTGGTGATCTTTGGTGTATTTAAATACTCCGAAATTACCATCTCTTTTAAGGGTCTGAGCTGGTGGTGGAGCGGGTTAAGGCGTACCTGTTATGCCAGTTGCTGGAAGGCTTCTGTGCTGGCTAGGGTTCGAGTCTCCTGGTGAGGAAGTGTTCTAAAGTTGTATACTTAACTCTCGTGTTTAGGAGAGTTGTGCCTTAAGCATAGACACTGTGTCTTCTCATATTAACAGGGACTTGATGAAATTAATGTCTAAATGACCCCTCACTTGCTCTAGTGCTCTTGGGATGTGGTGATCTTTGGTGTATTTAAATACTCCGAAATTACCATCTCTTTTATGGGTCTGAGCTGGTGGTGGAGCGGGTTAAGGCGTACCTGTTATGCCAGTTGCTGGAAGGCTTCTGTGCTGGCTAGGGTTCGAGTCTCCTGGTGGGAAAGTGTTCTAAAGTTGTATACTTAACTCTCGTGTTTAGGAGAATTGTGCCTTAAGCATAGACACTGTGTCTTCCCATATTAACAGGGACTTGATGAAATTAACGTCTAAATGACCCCTCACTTGCTCTAGTGCTCTTGGGAGGTGGTGATCTTTGGTGTATTTAAATACTCCGAAATTACCATCTCTTTTAAGGGTCTGAGCTGGTGGTGGAGCGGGTTAAGGCGTACCTGTTATGCCAATTGCTGGAAGGCTTCTGTGCTGGCTAGGGTTCGAGTCTCCTGGTGGGAAAGTGTTCTAAAGTTGTATACTTAACTCTCGTGTTTAGGAGAGTTGTGCCTTAAGCATAGACACTGTGTCTTCCCATATTAACAGGGACTTGATGAAATTAATGTCTAAATGACCCCTCACTTGCTCTAGTGCTCTTGGGAGGTGGTGATCTTTGGTGTATTTAAATACTCCGAAATTACCATCTCTTTTAAGGGTCTGAGCTGGTGGTGGAGCGGGGTAAGGCGTACCTGTTATGCCAGTTGCTGGAAGGCTTCTGTGCTGGCTAGGGTTCGAGTCTCCTGGTGGGAAAGTGTTCTAAAGTTGTATACTTAACTCTCGTGTTTAGGAGAGTTGTGCCTTAAGCATAGACACTGTGTCTTCCCATATTAACAGGGACTTGATGAAATTAATGTCTAAATGACCCCTCACTTGCTCTAGTGCTCTTGGGAGGTGGTGATCTTTGGTGTATTTAAATACTCCGAAATTACCATCTCTTTTAAGGGTCTGAGCTGGTGGTGGAGCGGGGTAAGGCGTACCTGTTATGCCAGTTGCTGGAAGGCTTCTGTGCTGGCTAGGGTTCGAGTCTCCTGGTGGGAAAGTGTTCTAAAGTTGTATACTTAACTCTCGTGTTTAGGAGAGTTGTGCCTTAAGCATAGACACTGTGTCTTCCCATATTAACAGGGACTTGATGAAATTAACGTCTAAATGACCCCTCACTTGATCTTGGGAGGTGGTGATCTTTGGTGTATTTAAATACTCCGTAATTACCATCTCTTTTAAGGGTCTGAGCTGGTGGTGGAGCGGGTTAAGGCGTACCTGTTATGCCAGTTGCTGGAAGGCTTCTGTGCTGGCTAGGGTTCGAGTGTCCTGGTGGGAAAGTGTTCTAAAGTTGTATACCTAACTCTCGTGTTTAGGAGAGTTGTGCCTTAAGCATAGACACTGTGTCTTCCCATATTAACAGGGACTTGATGAAATTAACGTCTAAATGACCCCTCACTTGCTCTAGTGCTCTTGGGAGGTGGTGATCTTTGGTGTATTTAAATACTCCGAAATTACCATCTCTTTTAAGGGTCTGAGCTGGTGGTGGAGCGGGTTAAGGCGTACCTGTTATGCCAGTTGCTGGAAGGCTTCTGTGCTGGCTAGGGTTCGAGTCTCCTGGTGAGAAAGTGTTCTAAAGTTGTATACTTAACTCTCGTGTTTAGGAGAGTTGTGCCTTAAGCATAGACACTGTGTCTTCCCATATTAACAGGGACTTGATGAAATTAACGTCTAAATGACCCCTCACTTGCTATAGTGCTCTTGGGAGGTGGTGATCTTTGGTGTATTTAAATACTCCGAAATTACCATCTCTTTTAAGGGTCTGAGCTGGTGGTGGAGCGGGTTAAGGCGTACCTGTTATGCCAATTGCTGGAAGGCTTCTGTGCTGGCTAGGGTTCGAGTCTCCTGGTGGGAAAGTGTTCTAAAGTTGTATACTTAACTCTCGTGTTTAGGAGAGTTGTGCCTTAAGCATAGACACTGTGTCTTCCCATATTAACAGGGACTTGATGAAATTAACGTCTAAATGACCCCTCACTTGATCTTGGGAGGTGGTGATCTTTGGTGTATTTAAATACTCCGAAATTACCATCTCTTTTAAGGGTCTGAGCTGGTGGTGGAGCGGGTTAAGGCGTACCTGTTATGCCAGTTGCTGGAAGGCTTCTGTGCTGGCTAGGGTTCGAGTGTCCTGGTGGGAAAGTGTTCTAAAGTTGTATACCTAACTCTCGTGTTTAGGAGAGTTGTGCCTTAAGCATAGACACTGTGTCTTCCCATATTAACAGGGACTTGATGAAATTAACGTCTAAATGACCCCTCACTTGCTCTAGTGCTCTTGGGAGGTGGTGATCTTTGGTGTATTTAAATACTCCGAAATTACCATCTCTTTTAAGGGTCTGAGCTGGTGGTGGAGCGGGTTAAGGCGTACCTGTTATGCCAGTTGCTGGAAGGCTTCTGTGCTGGCTAGGGTTCGAGTCTCCTGGTGAGAAAGTGTTCTAAAGTTGTATACTTAACTCTCGTGTTTAGGAGAGTTGTGCCTTAAGCATAGACACTGTGTCTTCTCATATTAACAGGGACTTGATGAAATTAATGTCTAAATGACCCCTCACTTGCTCTAGTGCTCTTGGGAGGTGGTGATCTTTGGTGTATTTAAATACTCCGAAATTACCATCTCTTTTATGGGTCTGAGCTGGTGGTGGAGCGGGTTAAGGCGTACCTGTTATGCCAGTTGCTGGAAGGCTTCTGTGCTGGCTAGGGTTCGAGTCTCCTGGTGGGAAAGTGTTCTAAAGTTGTATACTTAACTCTCGTGTTTAGGAGAGTTGTGCCTTAAGCATAGACACTGTGTCTTCCCATATTAACAGGGACTTGATGAAATTAACGTCTAAATGACCCCTCACTTGCTCTAGTGCTCTTGGGAGGTGGTGATCTTTGGTGTATTTAAATACTCCGAAATTACCATCTCTTTTAAGGGTCTGAGCTGGTGGTGGAGCGGGTTAAGGCGTACCTGTTATGCCAATTGCTGGAAGGCTTCTGTGCTGGCTAGGGTTCGAGTCTCCTGGTGGGAAAGTGTTCTAAAGTTGTATACTTAACTCTCGTGTTTAGGAGAGTTGTGCCTTAAGCATAGACACTGTGTCTTCCCATATTAACAGGGACTTGATGAAATTAATGTCTAAATGACCCCTCACTTGCTCTAGTGCTCTTGGGAGATGGTGATCTTTGGTGTATTTAAATACTCCGAAATTACCATCTCTTTTAAGGGTCTGAGCTGGTGGTGGAGCGGGTTAAGGCGTACCTGTTATGCCAGTTGCTGGAAGGCTTCTGTGCTGGCTAGGGTTCGAGTCTCCTGGTGGGAAAGTGTTCTAAAGTTGTATACTTAACTCTCGTGTTTAGGAGAGTTGTGCCTTAAGCATAGACACTGTGTCTTCCCATATTAACAGGGACTTGATGAAATTAACGTCTAAATGACCCCTCACTTGATCTTGGGAGGTGGTGATCTTTGGTGTATTTAAATACTCCGAAATTACCATCTCTTTTAAGGGTCTGAGCTGGTGGTGGAGCGGGTTAAGGCGTACCTGTTATGCCAGTTGCTGGAAGGCTTCTGTGCTGGCTAGGGTTCGAGTGTCCTGGTGGGAAAGTGTTCTAAAGTTGTATACCTAACTCTCGTGTTTAGGAGAGTTGTGCCTTAAGCATAGACACTGTGTCTTCCCATATTAACAGGGACTTGATGAAATTAACGTCTAAATGACCCCTCACTTGCTCTAGTGCTCTTGGGAGGTGGTGATCTTTGGTGTATTTAAATACTCCGAAATTACCATCTCTTTTAAGGGTCTGAGCTGGTGGTGGAGCGGGTTAAGGCGTACCTGTTATGCCAGTTGCTGGAAGGCTTCTGTGCTGGCTAGGGTTCGAGTCTCCTGGTGGGAAAGTGTTCTAAAGTTGTATACTTAACTCTCGTGTTTAGGAGAGTTGTGCCTTAAGCATAGACACTGTGTCTTCTCATATTAACAGGGACTTGATGAAATTAACTGTCTAAATGACCCCTCACTTGCTCTAGTGCTCTTGGGAGGTGGTGATCTTTGGTGTATTTAAATACTCCGAAATTACCATCTCTTTTAATGGGTCTGAGCTGGTGGTGGAGCGGGTTAAGGCGTACCTGTTATGCCAGTTGCTGGAAGGCTTCTGTGCTGGCTAGGGTTCGAGTCTCCTGGTGGGAAAGTGTTCTAAAGTTGTATACTTAACTCTCGTGTTTAGGAGAGTTGTGCCTTAAGCATAGACACTGTGTCTTCCCATATTAACAGGGACTTGATGAAATTAATGTCTAAATGACCCCTCACTTGCTCTAGTGCTCTTGGGAGGTGGTGATCTTTGGTGTATTTAAATACTCCGAAATTACCATCTCTTTTAAGGGTCTGAGCTGGTGGTGGAGCGGGTTAAGGCGTACCTGTTATGCCAGTTGCTGGAAGGCTTCTGTGCTGGCTAGGGTTCGAGTCTCCTGGTGGGAAAGTGTTCTAAAGTTGTATACTTAACTCTCGTGTTTAGGAGAGTTGTGCCTTAAGCATAGACACTGTGTCTTCCCATATTAACAGGGACTTGATGAAATTAATGTCTAAATGACCCCTCACTTGCTCTAGTGCTCTTGGGAGGTGGTGATCTTTGGTGTATTTAAATACTCCGAAATTACCATCTCTTATAAGGGTCTGAGCTGGTGGTGGAGCGGGTTAAGGCGTACCTGTTATGCCAGTTGCTGGAAGGCTTCTGTGCTGGCTAGGGTTCGAGTCTCCTGGTGGGAAAGTGTTCTAAAGTTGTATACTTAACTCTCGTCTTTAGGAGAGTTGTGCCTTAAGCATAGACACTGTGTCTTCCCATATTAACAGGGACTTGATGAAATTAACGTCTAAATGACCCCTCACTTGCTCTAGTGCTCTTGGGAGGTGGTGATCTTTGGTGTATTTAAATACTCCGAAGTTACCATCTCTTTTAAGGGTCTGAGCTGGTGGTGGAGCGGGTTAAGGCGTACCTGTTATGCCAGTTGCTGGAAGGCTTCTGTGCTGGCTAGGGTTCGAGTCTCCTGGTGGGAAAGTGTTCTAAAGTTGTATACTTAACTCTCGTGTTTAGGAGAGTTGTGCCTTAAGCATAGACACTGTGTCTTCCCATATTAACAGGGACTTGATGAAATTAACGTCTAAATGACCCCTCACTTGCTCTAGTGCTCTTGGGAGGTGGTGATCTTTGGTGTATTTAAATACTCCGAAATTACCATCTCTTTTAAGGGTCTGAGCTGGTGGTGGAGTGGGTTAAGGCGTACCTGTTATGCCAGTTGCTGGAAGGCTTCTGTGCTGGCTAGGGTTCGAGTCTCCTGGTGGGAAAGTGTTCTAAAGTTGTATACTTAACTCTCGTGTTTAGGAGAGTTGTGCCTTAAGCATAGACACTGTGTCTTCCCATATTAACAGGGACTTGATGAAATTAACGTCTAAATGACCCCTCACTTGCTCTAGTGCTCTTGGGAGGTGGTGATCTTTGGTGTATTTAAATACTCCGAAATTACCATCTCTTTTAAGGGTCTGAGCTGGTGGTGGAGCGGGTTAAGGCGTACCTGTTATGCCAGTTGCTGGAAGGCTTCTGTGCTGGCTAGGGTTCGAGTCTCCTGGTGAGAAAGTGTTCTAAAGTTGTATACTTAACTGTCGTGTTTAGGAGAGTTGTGCCTTAAGCATAGACACTGTGTCTTCCCATATTAACAGGGACTTGATGAAATTAATGTCTAAATGACCCCTCACTTACTCTAGTGCTCTTGGGAGGTGGTGATCTTTGGTGTATTTAAATACTCCGAAATTACGATCTCTTTTAAGGGTCTGAGCTGGTGGTGGAGCGGGGTAAGGCGTACCTGTTATGCCAGTTGCTGGAAGGCTTCTGTGCTGGCTAGGGTTCGAGTCTCCTGGTGGGAAAGTGTTCTAAAGTTGTATACTTAACTCTCGTGTTTAGGAGAGTTGTGCCTTAAGCATAGACACTGTGTCTTCCCATATTAACAGGGACTTGATGAAATTAACGTCTAAATGACCCCTCACTTGATCTTGGGAGGTGGTGATCTTTGGTGTATTTAAATACTCCGAAATTACCATCTCTTTTAAGGGTCTGAGCTGGTGGTGGAGCGGGTTAAGGCGTACCTGTTATGCCAGTTGCTGGAAGGCTTCTGTGCTGGCTAGGGTTCGAGTGTCCTGGTGGGAAAGTGTTCTAAAGTTGTATACCTAACTCTCGTGTTTAGGAGAGTTGTGCCTTAAGCATAGACACTGTGTCTTCCCATATTAACAGGGACTTGATGAAATTAACGTCTAAATGACCCCTCACTTGCTCTAGTGCTCTTGGGAGGTGGTGATCTTTGGTGTATTTAAATACTCCGAAATTACCATCTCTTTTAAGGGTCTGAGCTGGTGGTGGAGCGGGTTAAGGCGTACCTGTTATGCCAGTTGCTGGAAGGCTTCTGTGCTGGCTAGGGTTCGAGTCTCCTGGTGAGAAAGTGTTCTAAAGTTGTATACTTAACTCTCGTGTTTAGGAGAGTTGTGCCTTAAGCATAGACACTGTGTCTTCTCATATTAACAGGGACTTGATGAAATTAATGTCTAAATGACCCCTCACTTGCTCTAGTGCTCTTGGGAGGTGGTGATCTTTGGTGTATTTAAATACTCCGAAATTACCATCTCTTTTATGGGTCTGAGCTGGTGGTGGAGCGGGTTAAGGCGTACCTGTTATGCCAGTTGCTGGAAGGCTTCTGTGCTGGCTAGGGTTCGAGTCGTCCTGGTGGGAAAGTGTTCTAAAGTTGTATACCTAACTCTCGTGTTTAGGAGAGTTGTGCCTTAAGCATAGACACTGTGTCTTCCCATATTAACAGGGACTTGATGAAATTAACGTCTAAATGACCCCTCACTTGCTCTAGTGCTCTTGGGAGGTGGTGATCTTTGGTGTATTTAAATACTCCGAAATTACCATCTCTTTTAAGGGTCTGAGCTGGTGGTGGAGCGGGTTAAGGCGTACCTGTTATGCCAGTTGCTGGAAGGCTTCTGTGCTGGCTAGGGTTCGAGTCTCCTGGTGGGAAAGTGTTCTAAAGTTGTATACTTAACTCTCGTGTTTAGGAGAGTTGTGCCTTAAGCATAGACACTGTGTCTTCTCATATTAACAGGGACTTGATGAAATTAATGTCTAAATGACCCCTCACTTGCTCTAGTGCTCTTGGGAGGTGGTGATCTTTGGTGTATTTAAATACTCCGAAATTACCATCTCTTTTAATGGGTCTGAGCTGGTGGTGGAGCGGGTTAAGGCGTACCTGTTATGCCAGTTGCTGGAAGGCTTCTGTGCTGGCTAGGGTTCGAGTCTCCTGGTGGGAAAGTGTTCTAAAGTTGTATACTTAACTCTCGTGTTTAGGAGAGTTGTGCCTTAAGCATAGACACTGTGTCTTCCCATATTAACAGGGACTTGATGAAATTAACGTCTAAATGACCCCTCACTTGCTCTAGTGCTCTTGGGAGGTGGTGATCTTTGGTGTATTTAAATACTCCGAAATTACCATCTCTTTTAAGGGTCTGAGCTGGTGGTGGAGCGGGTTAAGGCGTACCTGTTATGCCAATTGCTGGAAGGCTTCTGTGCTGGCTAGGGTTCGAGTCTCCTGGTGGGAAAGTGTTCTAAAGTTGTATACTTAACTCTCGTGTTTAGGAGAGTTGTGCCTTAAGCATAGACACTGTGTCTTCCCATATTAACAGGGACTTGATGAAATTAACGTCTAAATGACCCCTCACTTGATCTTGGGAGGTGGTGATCTTTGGTGTATTTAAATACTCCGAAATTACCATCTCTTTTAAGGGTCTGAGCTGGTGGTGGAGCGGGTTAAGGCGTACCTGTTATGCCAGTTGCTGGAAGGCTTCTGTGCTGGCTAGGGTTCGAGTGTCCTGGTGGAAAGTGTTCTAAAGTTGTATACCTTAACTCTCGTGTTTAGGAGAGTTGTGCCTTAAGCATAGACACTGTGTCTTCCCATATTAACAGGGACTTGATGAAATTAACGTCTAAATGACCCCTCACTTGCTCTAGTGCTCTTGGGAGGTGGTGATCTTTGGTGTATTTAAATACTCCGAAATTACCATCTCTTTTAAGGGTCTGAGCTGGTGGTGGAGCGGGTTAAGGCGTACCTGTTATGCCAGTTGCTGGAAGGCTTCTGTGCTGGCTAGGGTTCGAGTCTCCTGGTGGAGAAAGTGTTCTAAAGTTGTATACTTAACTCTCGTGTTTAGGAGAGTTGTGCCTTAAGCATAGACACTGTGTCTTCTCATATTAACAGGGACTTGATGAAATTAATGTCTAAATGACCCCTCACTTGCTCTAGTGCTCTTGGGAGGTGGTGATCTTTGGTGTATTTAAATACTCCGAAATTACCATCTCTTTTAAGGGTCTGAGCTGGTGGTGGAGCGGGGTAAGGCGTACCTGTTATGCCAGTTGCTGGAAGGCTTCTGTGCTGGCTAGGGTTCGAGTCTCCTGGTGGGAAAGTGTTCTAAAGTTGTATACTTAACTCTCGTGTTTAGGAGAGTTGTGCCTTAAGCATAGACACTGTGTCTTCCCATATTAACAGGGACTTGATGAAATTAACGTCTAAATGACCCCTCACTTGCTCTAGTGCTCTTGGGAGGTGGTGATCTTTGGTGTATTTAAATACTCCGAAATTACCATCTCTTTTAAGGGTCTGAGCTGGTGGTGGAGCGGGTTAAGGCGTACCTGTTATGCCAGTTGCTGGAAGGCTTCTGTGCTGGCTAGGGTTCGAGTCTCCTGGTGGGAAAGTGTTCTAAAGTTGTATACTTAACTCTCGTGCTTTAGGAGAGTTGTGCCTTAAGCATAGACACTGTGTCTTCCCATATTAACAGGGACTTGATGAAATTAACGTCTAAATGACCCCTCACTTGCTCTAGTGCTCTTGGGAGGTGGTGATCTTTGGTGTATTTAAATACTCCGAAATTACCATCTCTTTTAAGGGTCTGAGCTGGTGGTGGAGCGGGTTAAGGCGTACCTGTTATGCCAGTTGCTGGAAGGCTTCTGTGCTGGCTAGGGTTCGAGTCTCCTGGTGGGAAAGTGTTCTAAAGTTGTATACTTAACTCTCGTGTTTAGGAGAGTTGTGCCTTAAGCATAGACACTGTGTCTTCCCATATTAACAGGGACTTGATGAAATTAACGTCTAAATGACCCCTCACTTGCTCTAGTGCTCTTGGGAGGTGGTGATCTTTGGTGTATTTAAATACTCCGAAATTACCATCTCTTTTAAGGGTCTGAGCTGGTGGTGGAGCGGGTTAAGGCGTACCTGTTATGCCAGTTGCTGGAAGGCTTCTGTGCTGGCTAGGGTTCGAGTCTCCTGGTGGGAAAGTGTTCTAAAGTTGTATACTTAACTCTCGTGTTTAGGAGAGTTGTGCCTTAAGCATAGACACTGTGTCTTCCCATATTAACAAGGGACTTGATGAAATTAACGTCTAAATGACCCCTCACTTGCTCTAGTGCTCTTGGGAGGTGGTGATCTTTGGTGTATTTAAATACTCCGAAATTACCATCTCTTTTAAGGGTCTGAGCTGGTGGTGGAGCGGGTTAAGGCGTACCTGTTATGCCAGTTGCTGGAAGGCTTCTGTGCTGGCTAGGGTTCGAGTCTCCTGGTGAGAAAGTGTTCTAAAGTTGTATACTTAACTGTCGTGTTTAGGAGAGTTGTGCCTTAAGCATAGACACTGTGTCTTCCCATATTAACAGGGACTTGATGAAATTAATGTCTAAATGACCCCTCACTTACTCTAGTGCTCTTGGGAGGTGGTGATCTTTGGTGTATTTAAATACTCCGAAATTACGATCTCTTTTAAGGGTCTGAGCTGGTGGTGGAGCGGGGTAAGGCGTACCTGTTATGCCAGTTGCTGGAAGGCTTCTGTGCTGGCTATGGTTCGAGTCTCCTGGTGGGAAAGTGTTCTAAAGTTGTATACTTAACTCTCGTGTTTAGGAGAGTTGTGCCTTAAGCATAGACACTGTGTCTTCCCATATTAACAGGGACTTGATGAAATTAACGTCTAAATGACCCCTCACTTGATCTTGGGAGGTAGTGATCTTTGGTGTATTTAAATACTCCGAAATTACCATCTCTTTTAAGGGTCTGAGCTGGTGGTGGAGCGGGTTAAGGCGTACCTGTTATGCCAGTTGCTGGAAGGCTTCTGTGCTGGCTAGGGTTCGAGTGTCCTGGTGGGAAAGTGTTCTAAAGTTGTATACCTAACTCTCGTGTTTAGGAGAGTTGTGCCTTAAGCATAGACACTGTGTCTTCCCATATTAACAGGGACTTGATGAAATTAACGTCTAAATGACCCCTCACTTGCTCTAGTGCTCTTGGGAGGTGGTGATCTTTGGTGTATTTAAATACTCCGAAATTACCATCTCTTTTAAGGGTCTGAGCTGGTGGTGGAGCGGGTTAAGGCGTACCTGTTATGCCAGTTGCTGGAAGGCTTCTGTGCTGGCTAGGGTTCGAGTCTCCTGGTGGGAAAGTGTTCTAAAGTTGTATACTTAACTCTCGTGTTTAGGAGAGTTGTGCCTTAAGAATAGACACTGTGTCTTCCCATATTAACAGGGACTTGATGAAATTAACGTCTAAATGACCCCTCACTTGCTCTTGGGAGGTGGTGATCTTTGGTGTATTTAAATATTACGAAATTACCATCTGTTTTAAGAGTCTGAGCTGGTGGTGGAGCGGGTTAAGGCGTACCTGTTATGCCAGTTGCTGGAAGGCTTCTGTGCTGGCTAGGGTTCGAGTCTCCTGGTGGGAAAGTGTTCTTAAGTTGTATACTTAACTCTCGTGCTTAGGAGAGTTGTGCCTTAAGCATAGACACTGTGTCTTCCCATATTAACAGGGACTCGATGAAATTAACGTCTAAATGACCCCTCACTTGCTCTAGTGCTCTTGGGAGGTCGTGATCTTTGGTGTATTTAAATACTCCGAAATTACCATCTCTTTTAAGGGTCTGAGCTGGTGGTGGAGCGGGTTAAGGCGTACCTGTTATGCCAGTTGCTGGAAGGCTTCTGTGCTGGCTAGGGTTCGAGTCTCCTGGTGGGAAAGTGTTCTAAAGTTGTATACTTAACTCTCCTGTTTAGGAGAGTTGTGCCTTAAGCATAGACACTGTGTCTTCCCATATTAACAGGGACTTGATGAAATTAACATCTAAATGACCCCTCACCTGCTCTAGTGCTCTTGGGAGGTGGTGATCTTTGGTGTATTTAAATACTCCGAAATTATCATTTCTTTTAAGGGTCTGAGCTGGTGGTGGAGCGGGTTAAGGCGTACCTGTTATTGCCAGTTGCTGGAAGGCTTCTGTGCTGGCTAGGGTTCGAGTCCTCCTGGTGGGAAAGTGTTCTAAAGTGGTATACTTAACTCTCGTGTTTAGGAGAGTTGTTGCCTTAAGCATAGACACTGTTGTCTTCCCATATTAACAGGGACTTGATGAAATTAACATCTAAATGACCCCTCACTTGCTCTAGTGCTCTTGGGAGGTGGTGATCTTTGGTGTATTTAAATACTCCGAAATTATCATTTCTTTTAAGGGTCTGAGCTGTGGTGGAGCGGGTTAAGGCGTACCTGTTATGCCATTGCTGGAAGGCTTCTGTGCTGGCTAGGGTTCGAGTATCCTGGTGGGAAAGTGTTCTAAAGTTGTATACTTAACTCTCGTGTTTAGGAGAGTTGTGCCTTAAGCATAGACACTGTGGTCTTCCCATATTAACAGGGACTTGATGAAATTAACGTCTAAATGACCCCTCACTTGATCTTGGGAGGTGGTGATCTTTGGTGTAATTTAAATACTCCGAAATTACCATCTCTTTTAAGGGTCTGAGCTGGTGGTGGAGCGGGGTTAAGGCGTACCTGTTATGCCAGTTGCTGGAAGGCTTCTGTGCTGGCTAGGGTTCGAGTCTCCTGGTGAGAAAGTGTTCTAAAGTTGTATACTTAACTCTCGTGTTTAGGAGAGTTGTGCCTTAAGCATAGACACTGTGTCTTCCCATATTAACAGGGACTTGATGAAATTAACGTCTAAATGACCCCTCACTTGATCTTGGGAGGTGGTGATCTTGGTGTATTTAAATACTCCGAAATTACCATCTCTTTTAAGGGTCTTAGCTGGTGGTGGAGCGGGTTAAGGCGTACCTGTTATGCCAGTTGCTGGAAGGCTTCTGTGCTGGCTAGGGTTCGAGTCTCCTGGTGAGAAAGTGTTCTAAAGTTGTATACTTAACTCTCGTGTTTAGGAGAGTTGTGCCTTAAAGCATAGACACTGTGTCTTCCCTATATTAACAGGGACTTGTATGAAATTAATGTCTAAATGACCCCTCACTTGCTCTAGTGCTCTTGGGAGGTGGTGATCTTTGGTGTATTTAAATACTCCGAAATTACCATCTCTTTTAAGGGTCTGAGCTGGTGGTGGAGCGGGTTAAGGCGTTACCTGTTATGCCAGTTGCTGGAAGGCTTCTGTGCTGGCTAGGGTTCGAGTCTCCTGGTGGGAAAGTGTTCTAAAGTTGTATACTTAACTCTCGTGGTTTAGGAGAGTTGTGCCTTAAGCATAGACACTGTGTCTTCCCATATTAACAGGGACTTGATGAAATTAACGTCTAAATGACCCCTCACTTGCTCTAGTGCTCTTGGGAGGTGGTGATCTTTGGTGTATTTAAATACTCCGAAATTACCATCTCTTTAAGGGTCTGAGCTGGTGGTGGAGCGGGTTAAGGCGTACCTGTTATGCCAGTTGCTGGAAGGCTTCTGTGCTGGCTAGGGTTCGAGTCTCCTGGTGGGAAAGTGTTCTAAAGTTGTATACTTAACTCTCGTGTTTAGGAGAGTTGTGCCTTAAGCATAGACACTGTGTCTTCCCATATTAACAGGGACTTGATGAAATTAACGTCTAAATGACCCCTCACTTGCTCTAGTGCTCTTGGGAGGTGGTGATCTTTGGTGTATTTAAATACTCCGAAATTACCATCTTTTTTAAGGGTCTGAGCTGGTGGTGGAGCGGGTTAAGGCGTACCTGTTATGCCAGTTGCTGGAAGGCTTCTGTGCTGGCTAGGGTTCGAGTCTCCTGGTGGGAAAGTGTTCTAAAGTTGTATACTTAACTCTCGTGTTTAGGAGAGTTGTGCCTTAAGCATAGACACTGTGTCTTCCCATATTAACAGGGACTTGATGAAATTAACGTCTAAATGACCCCTCAACTTGCTCTAGTGCTCTTGGGAGGTGGTGATCTTTGGTGTATTTAAATACTCCGAAATTACCATCTCTTTTAAGGGTCTGAGCTGGTGGTGGAGCGGGTTAAGGCGTACCTGTTATGCCAGTTGCTGGAAGGCTTCTGTGCTGGCTAGGGTTCGAGTCTCCTGGTGGGAAAGTGTTCTAAAGTTGTATACTTAACTCTCGTGTTTAGGAGAGTTGTGCCTTAAGCATAGACACTGTGTCTTCCCATATTAACAGGGACTTGATGAAATTAACGTCTAAATGACCCCTCACTTGCTCTTGGGAGGTGGTGATCTTTGGTGTATTTAAATACTCCGAAATTACCATCTTTTTAAGGTCTGAGCTGGTGGTGGAGCGGGTTAAGGCGTACCTGTTATGCCAGTTGCTGGAAGGCTTCTGTGCTGGCTAGGGTTCGAGTCTCCTGGTGGGAAAGTGTTCTAAGTTGTATACTTAACTCTCGTGTTTAGGAGAGTTGTGCCTTAAGCATAGACACTGTGTCTTCCCATATTAACAGGGACTCGATGAAATTAACGTCTAAATGACCCCTCACTTGCTCTAGTGCTCTTGGGAGGTGGTGATCTTTGGTGTATTTAAATACTCCGAAATTACCATCTCTTTTAAGGGTCTGAGCTGGTGGTGGAGCGGGTTAAGGCGTACCTGTTATGCCAGTTGCTGGAAGGCTTCTGTGCTGGCTAGGGTTCGAGTCTCCTGGTGGGAAAGTGTTCTAAAGTTGTATACTTAACTCTCGTTTAGGAGAGTTGTGCCTTAAGCATAGACACTGTGTCTTCCCATATTAACAGGGACTGATGAAATTAACGTCTAAATGACCCCTCACTTGCTCTAGTGCTCTTGGGAGGTGGTGATCTTTGGTGTATTTAAATACTCCGAAATTACCATCTCTTTTAAGGGTCTGAGCTGGTGGTGGAGCGGGTTAAGGCGTACCTGTTATGCCAGTTGCTGGAAGGCTTCTGTGCTGGCTAGGGTTCGAGTCTCTGGTGGGAAAGTGTTCTAAAGTTGTATACTTAACTCTCGTGTTTAGGAGAGTTGTGCCTTAAGCATAGACACTGTGTCTTCCCATATTAACAGGGACTTGATGAAATTAACGTCTAAATGACCCCTCACTTGCTCTAGTGCTCTTGGGAGGTGGTGATCTTTGGTGTATTTAAATACTCCGAAATTACCATCTCTTTTAAGGGTCTGAGCTGGTGGTGGAGCGGGTTAAGGCGTACCTGTTATGCCAGTTGCTGGAAGGCTTCTGTGCTGGCTAGGGTTCGAGTCTCCTGGTGGGAAAGTATTCTAAAGTTGTATACTTAACTCTCGTGTTTAGGAGAGTTGTGCCTTAAGCATAGACACTGTGTCTTCCCATATTAACAGGGACTGATGAAATTAACGTCTAAATGACCCCTCATTGCTCTAGTGCTCTTGGGAGGTGGTGATCTTTGGTGTATTTAAATACTCCGAAATTACCATCTCTTTTAAGGGTCTGAGCTGGTGGTGGAGCGGGT
>NW_027189131.1:2484100-2510001 GCF_040958095.1 Procambarus clarkii
GTGTTCTAAAGTTGTATACTTAACTCTCGTGTTTAGGAGAGTTGTGCCTTAAGCATAGACACTGTGTCTTCCCATATTAAGAGGGACTTGATGAAATTAACGTCTAAATGACCCCTCACTTGCTCTTGGGAGGTGGTGATCTTTGGTGTATTTAAATACTCCGAAATTACCATCTCTTTTAAGGGTCTGAGCTGGTGGTGGAGCGGGTTAAGGCGTACCTGTTATGCCAGTTGCTGGAAGGCTTCTGTGCTGGCTAGGGTTCGAGTCTCCTGGTGGGAAAGTGTTCTAAAGTTGTATTACTTAAATCTCGTGTTTAGGAGAGTTGTGCCTTAAGCATAGACACTGTGTCTTCCCATATTAACAGGGACTTGATGAAATTAACGTCTAAATGACCCCTCACTTGCTCTAGTGCTCTTGGGAGGTGGTGATCTTTGGTGTATTTAAATACTCCGAAATTACCATCTCTTTTAAGGGTCTGAGCTGGTGGTGGAGCGGGTTAAGGCGTACCTGTTATGCCAGTTGCTGGAAGGCTTCTGTGCTGGCTAGGGTTCGAGTCTCTTGGTGGGAAAGTGTTCTAAAGTTGTATACTTAACTCTCGTGTTTAGAAGAGTTGTGCTTAAGCATAGACACTGTGTCTTCCCATATTAACAGGGACTTGATGAAATTAACGTCTAAATGACCCCTCACTTGCTCTTGGGAGGTGGTGATCTTTGGTGTATTTAAATACTCCGAAATTACCATCTCTTTTAAGGGTCTGAGCTGGTGGTGGAGCGGGTTAAGGCGTACCAGTTATGCCAGTTGCTGGAAGGCTTCTGTGCTGGCTAGGGTTCGAGTCTCCTGGTGGGAAAGTGTTCTAAAGTTGTATACTTAACTCTCGTGTTTAGGAGAGTTGTGCCTTAAGCATAGACACTGTGTCTTCCCATATTAACAGGGACTTGATGAAATTAACGTCTAAATGACCCCTCACTTGCTCTAGTGCTCTTGGGAGGTGGTGATCTTTGGTGTATTTAAATACTCCGAAATTACCATCTCTTTTAAGGGTCTGAGCTGGTGGTGGAGCGGGTTAAGGCGTACCTGTTATGCCAGTTGCTGGAAGGCTTCTGTGCTGGCTAGGGTTCGAGTCTCCTGGTGGGAAAGTGTTCTAAAGTTGTATACTAAACTCTCGTGTTTAGGAGAGTTGTGCCTTAAGCATAGACACTGTGTCTTCCCATATTAACAGGGACTTGATGAAATTAACGTCTAAATGACCCCTCACTTGCTCTAGTGCTCTTGGGAGGTGGTGATCTTTGGTGTATTTAAATACTCCGAAATTACCAACTCTTTTAAGGGTCTGAGCTTATGGTGGAGCGGGTTAAGGCGTACCTGTTATGCCAGTTGCTGGAAGGCTTCTGTGCTGGCTAGGGTTCGAGTCTCCTGGTGGGAAAGTGTTCTAAAGTTGTATACTTAACTCTCGTGTTTAGGAGAGTTGTGCCTTAAGCATAGACACTGTGTCTTCCCATATTAACAGGGACTTGATGAAATTAACGTCTAAATGACCCCTCACTTGCTCTAGTGCTCTTGGGAGGTGGTGATCTTTGGTGTATTTAAATACTCCGAAATTACCATCTCTTTTAAGGGTCTGAGCTGGTGGTGGAGCGGGTTAAGGCGTACCTGTTATGCCAGTTGCTGGAAGGCTTCTGTGCTGGCTAGGGTTCGAGTCTCTTGGTGGGAAAGTGTTCTAAAGTTGTATACTTAACTCTCGTGTTTAGAAGAGTTGTGCTTAAGCATAGACACTGTGTCTTCCCATATTAACAGGGACTTGATGAAATTAACGTCTAAATGACCCCTCACTTGCTCTTGGGAGGTGGTGATCTTTGGTGTATTTAAATACTCCGAAATTACCATCTCTTTTAAGGGTCTGAGCTGGTGGTGGAGCGGGTTAAGGCGTACCAGTTATGCCAGTTGCTGGAAGGCTTCTGTGCTGGCTAGGGTTCGAGTCTCCTGGTGGGAAAGTGTTCTAAAGTTGTATACTTAACTCTCGTGTTTAGGAGAGTTGTGCCTTAAGCATAGACACTGTGTCTTCCTATATTAACAGGGACTTGATGAAATTAACGTCTAAATGACCCCTCACTTGCTCTAGTGCTCTTGGGAGGTGGTGATCTTTGGTGTATTTAAATACTCCGAAATTACCATCTCTTTTAAGGGTCTGAGCTGGTGGTGGAGCGGGTTAAGGCGTACCTGTTATGCCAGTTGCTGGAAGGCTTCTGTGCTGGCTAGGGTTCGAGTCTCCTGGTGGGAAAGTGTTCTAAAGTTGTATACTAAACTCTCGTGTTTAGGAGAGTTGTGCCTTAAGCATAGACACTGTGTCTTCCCATATTAACAGGGACTTGATGAAATTAACGTCTAAATGACCCCTCACTTGCTCTAGTGCTCTTGGGAGGTGGTGATCTTTGGTGTATTTAAATACTCCGAAATTACCAACTCTTTTAAGGGTCTGAGCTTATGGTGGAGCGGGTTAAGGCGTACCTGTTATGCCAGTTGCTGGAAGGCTTCTGTGCTGGCTAGGGTTCGAGTCTCCTGGTGGGAAAGTGTTCTAAAGTTGTATACTTAACTCTCGTGTTTAGGAGAGTTGTGCCTTAAGCATAGACACTGTGTCTTCCCATATTAACAGGGACTCGATGAAATTAACGTCTAAATGACCCCTCACTTGCTCTAGTGCTCTTGGGAGGTGGTGATCTTTGGTGTATTTAAATACTCCGAAATTACCATCTCTTTTAAGGGTCTGAGCTTATGGTGGAGCGGGTTAAGGCGTACCTGTTATGCCAGTTGCTGGAAGGCTTCTGTGCTGGCTAGGGTTCGAGTCTCCTGGTGGGAAAGTGTTCTAAAGTTGTATACTTAACTCTCGTGTTTAGGAGAGTTGTGCCTTAAGCATAGACACTGTGTCTTCCCATATTAAGAGGGACTTGATGAAATTAACGTCTAAATGACCCCTCACTTGCTCTTGGGAGGTGGTGATCTTTGGTGTATTTAAATACTCCGAAATTACCATCTCTTTTAAGGGTCTGAGCTGGTGGTGGAGCGGGTTAAGGCGTACCTGTTATGCCAGTTGCTGGAAGGCTTCTGTGCTGGCTAGGGTTCGAGTCTCCTGGTGGGAAAGTGTTCTAAAGTTGTATTCTTAAATCTCGTGTTTAGGAGAGTTGTGCCTTAAGCATAGACACTGTGTCTTCCCATATTAACAGGGACTTGATGAAATTAACGTCTAAATGACCCCTCACTTGCTCTAGTGCTCTTGGGAGGTGGTGATCTTTGGTGTATTTAAATACTCCGAAATTACCATCTCTTTTAAGGGTCTGAGCTGGTGGTGGAGCGGGTTAAGGCGTACCTGTTATGCCAGTTGCTGGAAGGCTTCTGTGCTGGCTAGGGTTCGAGTCTCTTGGTGGGAAAGTGTTCTAAAGTTGTATACTTAACTCTCGTGTTTAGAAGAGTTGTGCTTAAGCATAGACACTGTGTCTTCCCATATTAACAGGGACTTGATGAAATTAACGTCTAAATGACCCCTCACTTGCTCTTGGGAGGTGGTGATCTTTGGTGTATTTAAATACTCCGAAATTACCATCTCTTTTAAGGGTCTGAGCTGGTGGTGGAGCGGGTTAAGGCGTACCAGTTATGCCAGTTGCTGGAAGGCTTCTGTGCTGGCTAGGGTTCGAGTCTCCTGGTGGGAAAGTGTTCTAAAGTTGTATACTTAACTCTCGTGTTTAGGAGAGTTGTGCCTTAAGCATAGACACTGTGTCTTCCTATATTAACAGGGACTTGATGAAATTAACGTCTAAATGACCCCTCACTTGCTCTAGTGCTCTTGGGAGGTGGTGATCTTTGGTGTATTTAAATACTCCGAAATTACCATCTCTTTTAAGGGTCTGAGCTGGTGGTGGAGCGGGTTAAGGCGTACCTGTTATGCCAGTTGCTGGAAGGCTTCTGTGCTGGCTAGGGTTCGAGTCTCCTGGTGGGAAAGTGTTCTAAAGTTGTATACTAAACTCTCGTGTTTAGGAGAGTTGTGCCTTAAGCATAGACACTGTGTCTTCCCATATTAACAGGGACTTGATGAAATTAACGTCTAAATGACCCCTCACTTGCTCTAGTGCTCTTGGGAGGTGGTGATCTTTGGTGTATTTAAATACTCCGAAATTACCAACTCTTTTAAGGGTCTGAGCTTATGGTGGAGCGGGTTAAGGCGTACCTGTTATGCCAGTTGCTGGAAGGCTTCTGTGCTGGCTAGGGTTCGAGTCTCCTGGTGGGAAAGTGTTCTAAAGTTGTATACTTAACTCTCGTGTTTAGGAGAGTTGTGCCTTAAGCATAGACACTGTGTCTTCCCATATTAACAGGGACTCGATGAAATTAACGTCTAAATGACCCCTCACTTGCTCTAGTGCTCTTGGGAGGTGGTGATCTTTGGTGTATTTAATACTCCGAAATTACCATCTCTTTTAAGGGTCTGAGCTTATGGTGGAGCGGGTTAAGGCGTACCTGTTATGCCAGTTGCTGGAAGGCTTCTGTGCTGGCTAGGGTTCGAGTCTCCTGGTGGGAAAGTGTTCTAAAGTTGTATACTTAACTCTCGTGTTTAGGAGAGTTGTGCCTTAAGCATAGACACTGTGTCTTCCCATATTAAGAGGGACTTGATGAAATTAACGTCTAAATGACCCCTCACTTGCTCTTGGGAGGTGGTGATCTTTGGTGTATTTAAATACTCCGAAATTACCATCTCTTTTAAGGGTCTGAGCTGGTGGTGGAGCGGGTTAAGGCGTACCTGTTATGCCAGTTGCTGGAAGGCTTCTGTGCTGGCTAGGGTTCGAGTCTCCTGGTGGGAAAGTGTTCTAAAGTTGTATTCTTAACTCTCGTGTTTAGGAGAGTTGTGCCTTAAGCATAGACACTGTGTCTTCCCATATTAACAGGGACTTGATGAAATTAACGTCTAAATGACCCCTCACTTGCTCTAGTGCTCTTGGGAGGTGGTGATCTTTGGTGTATTTAAATACTCCGAAATTACCATCTCTTTTTAGGGTCTGAGCTGGTGGTGGAGCGGGTTAAGGCATACCTGTTATGCCAGTTGCTGGAAGGCTTCTGTGCTGGCTAGGGTTCGAGTCTCCTGGTGGGAAAGTGTTCTAAAGTTGTATACTAAACTCTCGTGTTTAGGAGAGTTGTGCCTTAAGCATAGACACTGTGTCTTCCCATATTAACAGGGACTTGATGAAATTAACGTCTAAATGACCCCTCACTTGCTCTAGTGCTCTTGGGAGGTGGTGATCTTTGGTGTATTTAAATACTCCGAAATTACCAACTCTTTTAAGGGTCTGAGCTTATGGTGGAGCGGGTTAAGGCGTACCTGTTATGCCAGTTGCTGGAAGGCTTCTGTGCTGGCTAGGGTTCGAGTCTCCTGGTGGGAAAGTGTTCTAAAGTTGTATACTTAACTCTCGTGTTTAGGAGAGTTGTGCCTTAAGCATAGACACTGTGTCTTCCCATATTAACAGGGACTCGATGAAATTAACGTCTAAATGACCCCTCACTTGCTCTAGTGCTCTTGGGAGGTGGTGATCTTTGGTGTATTTAAATACTCCGAAATTACCATCTCTTTTAAGGGTCTGAGCTTATGGTGGAGCGGGTTAAGGCGTACCTGTTATGCCAGTTGCTGGAAGGCTTCTGTGCTGGCTAGGGTTCGAGTCTCCTGGTGGGAAAGTGTTCTAAAGTTGTATACTTAACTCTCGTGTTTAGGAGAGTTGTGCCTTAAGCATAGACACTGTGTCTTCCCATATTAAGAGGGACTTGATGAAATTAACGTCTAAATGACCCCTCACTTGCTCTTGGGAGGTGGTGATCTTTGGTGTATTTAAATACTCCGAAATTACCATCTCTTTTAAGGGTCTGAGCTGGTGGTGGAGCGGGTTAAGGCGTACCTGTTATGCCAGTTGCTGGAAGGCTTCTGTGCTGGCTAGGGTTCGAGTCTCCTGGTGGGAAAGTGTTCTAAAGTTGTATTCTTAACTCTCGTGTTTAGGAGAGTTGTGCCTTAAGCATAGACACTGTGTCTTCCCACATTAACAGGGACTTGATGAAATTAACGTCTAAATGACCCCTCACTTGCTCTAGTGCTCTTGGGAGGTGGTGATCTTTGGTGTATTTAAATACTCCGAAATTACCATCTCTTTTTAGGGTCTGAGCTGGTGGTGGAGCGGGTTAAGGCATACCTGTTATGCCAGTTGCTGGAAGGCTTCTGTGCTGGCTGGGGTTCGAGTCTCCTGGTGGGAAAGTGTTCTAAAGTTGTATACTAAACTCTCGTGTTTAGGAGAGTTGTGCCTTAAGCATAGACACTGTGTCTTCAAATATTAACAGGGACTTGATGAAATTAACGTCTAAATGACCCCTCACTTGCTCTTGGGAGGTGGTGATCTTTGGTGTATTTAAATACTCCTAAATTACCATCTCTTTTAAGGGTCTGAGCCGGTGGTGGAGCGGGTTAAGGCGTACCAGTTATGCCAGTTGCTGGAAGGCTTCTGTGCTGGCTAGGGTTCGAGTCTCCTGGCGGGAAAGTGTTCTAAAGTTGTATACTTAACTCTCGTGTTTAGGAGAGTTGTGCCTTAAGCATAGACACTGTGTCTTCCCATATTAACAGGGACTTGATGAAATTAACGTCTAAATGACCCCTCACTTGCTCTAGTGCTCTTGGGAGGTGGTGATCTTTGGTGTATTTAAATACTCCGAAATTACCATCTCTTTTAAGGGTCTGAGCTGGTGGTGGAGCGGGTTAAGGCGTACCTGTTATGCCAGTTGCTGGAAGGCTTCTGTGCTGGCTAGGGTTCGAGTCTCCTGGTGGGAAAGTGTTCTAAAGTTGTATACTAAACTCTCGTGTTTAGGAGAGTTGTGCCTTAAGCATAGACACTGTGTCTTCCCATATTAACAGGGACTTGATGAAATTAACGTCTAAATGACCCCTCACTTGCTCTAGTGCTCTTGGGAGGTGGTGATCTTTGGTGTATTTAAATACTCCGAAATTACCAACTCTTTTAAGGGTCTGAGCTTATGGTGGAGCGGGTTAAGGCGTACCTGTTATGCCAGTTGCTGGAAGGCTTCTGTGCTGGCTAGGGTTCGAGTCTCCTGGTGGGAAAGTGTTCTAAAGTTGTATACTTAACTCTCGTGTTTAGGAGAGTTGTGCCTTAAGCATAGACACTGTGTCTTCCCATATTAACAGGGACTCGATGAAATTAACGTCTAAATGACCCCTCACTTGCTCTAGTGCTCTTGGGAGGTGGTGATCTTTGGTGTATTTAAATACTCCGAAATTACCATCTCTTTTAAGGGTCTGAGCTTATGGTGGAGCGGGTTAAGGCGTACCTGTTATGCCAGTTGCTGGAAGGCTTCTGTGCTGGCTAGGGTTCGAGTCTCCTGGTGGGAAAGTGTTCTAAAGTTGTATACTTAACTCTCGTGTTTAGGAGAGTTGTGCCTTAAGCATAGACACTGTGTCTTCCCATATTAAGAGGGACTTGATGAAATTAACGTCTAAATGACCCCTCACTTGCTCTTGGGAGGTGGTGATCTTTGGTGTATTTAAATACTCCGAAATTACCATCTCTTTTAAGGGTCTGAGCTGGTGGTGGAGCGGGTTAAGGCGTACCTGTTATGCCAGTTGCTGGAAGGCTTCTGTGCTGGCTAGGGTTCGAGTCTCCTGGTGGGAAAGTGTTCTAAAGTTGTATTCTTAACTCTCGTGTTTAGGAGAGTTGTGCCTTAAGCATAGACACAGTGTCTTCCCATATTAACAGGGACTTGATGAAATTAACGTCTAAATGACCCCTCACTTGCTCTAGTGCTCTTGGGAGGTGGTGATCTTTGGTGTGTTTAAATACTCCGAAATTACCATCTCTTTTTAGGGTCTGAGCTGGTGGTGGAGCGGGTTAAGGCATACCTGTTATGCCAGTTGCTGGAAGGCTTCTGTGCTGGCTAGGGTTCGAGTCTCCTGGTGGGAAAGTGTTCTAAAGTTGAATACTTAACTCTCGTGTTTAGGAGAGTTGTGCCTTAAGCATAGACACTGTGTCTTCCCATATTAACAGGGACTTGATGAAATTAACGTCTAAATGACCCCTCACTTGCTCTAGTGCTCTTGGGAGGTGGTGATCTTTGGTGTATTTAAATACTCTGAAATTACCATCTCTTTTAAGGGTCTGAGCTGGTGGTGGAGCGGGTTAAGGCGTACCTGTTATGCCAGTTGCTGGAAGGCTTCTGTGCTGGCTAGGGTTCGAGTCTCCTGATGGGAAAGTGTTCTAAAGTTGTATACTTAACTCTCGTGTTTAGGAGAGTTGTGCCTTAAGCATAGACACTGTGTCTTCCCATATTAACAGGGACTTGATGAAATTAACGTCTAAATGACCCCTCACTTGCTCTAGTGCTCTTGGGAGGTGGTGATCTTTGGTGTATTTAAATACTCCGAAAGTACCATCTCTTTTAAGGGTCTGAGCTGGTGGTGGAGCGGGTTAAGGCGTACCTGTTATGCCAGTTTCTGGAAGGCTTCTGTGCTGGCTAGGGTTCGAGTCTCCTGGTGGGAAAGTGTTCTAAAGTTGTATACTTAACTCTCGTGTTTAGGAGAGTTGTGCCTTAAGCATAGACACTGTGTCTTCCCATATTAACAGGGACTTGATGAAATTAACGTCTAAATGACCCCTCACTTGCTCTAGTGCTCTTGGGAGGTGGTGATCTTTGGTGTATTTAAATACTCCGAAATTACCATCTCTTTTAAGGGTCTGAGCTGGTGGTGGAGCGGGTTAAGGCGTACCTGTTATGCCAGTTGCTGGAAGGCTTCTGTGCTGGCTAGGGTTCGAGTCTTTTGGTGGGAAAGTGTTCTAAAGTTGTATACTTAACTCTCGTGTTTAGAAGAGTTGTGCTTAAGCATAGACACTGTGTCTTCCCATATTAACAGGGACTTGATGAAATTAACGTCTAAATGACCCCTCACTTGCTCTTGGGAGGTGGTGATCTTTGGTCTATTTAAATACTCCGAAATTACCATCTCTTTTAAGGGTCTGAGCTGGTGGTGGAGCGGGTTAAGGCGTACCAGTTATGCCAGTTGCTGGAAGGCTTCTGTGCTGGCTAGGGTTCGAGTCTCCTGGTGGGAAAGTGTTCTAAAGTTGTATACTTAACTCTCGTGTTTAGGAGAGTTGTGCCTTAAGCATAGACACTGTGTCTTCCCATATTAACAGGGACTTGAAGAAATTAACGTCTAAATGACCCCTCACTTGCTCTTGTGCTCTTGGGAGGTGGTGATCTTTGGTGTATTTAAATACTCCGAAATTACCATGTCTTTTAAGTGTCTGAGCTGGTGGTGGAGCGGGTTAAGGCGTACCTGTTATGCCAGTTGCTGGAAGGCTTCTGTACTGGCTAGGGTTCGAGTCTCCTGATGGGAAAGTGTTCTAAAGTTGTATACTTAACTCTCGTGTTTAGGAGAGTTGTGCCTTAAGCATAGACACTGTGTCTTCCCATATTAACAGGGACTTGATGAAATTAACGTCTAAATGACCCCTCACTTGCTCTAGTGCTCTTGGGAGGTGGTGATCTTTGGTGTATTTAAATACTCCGAAATTACCATCTCTTTTAAGGGTCTGAGCTGGTGGTGGAGCGGGTTAAGGCGTACCTGTTATGCCAGTTGCTGGAAGGCTTCTGTGCTGGCTAGGGTTCGAGTCTCCTGGTGGGAAAGTGTTCTAAAGTTGTATACTTAACTCTCGTGTTTAGGAGAGTTGTGCCTTAAGCATAGACACTGTGTCTTCCCATATTAACAGGGACTTGATGAAATTAACGTCTAAATGACCCCTCACTTGCTCTAGTGCTCCTGGGAGGTGGTGATCTTTGGTGTATTTAAATACTCCGAAATTACCATCTCTTTTAAGGGTCTGAGCTGGTGGTGGAGCGGGTTAAGGCGTACCTGTTATGCCAGTTGCTGGAAGGCTTCTGTGCTGGCTAGGGTTCGAGTCTCCTGGTGGGAAAGTGTTCTAAAGTTGTATACTTAACTCTCGTGTTTAGGAGAGTTGTGCCTTAAGCATAGACACTGTGTCTTCCCATATTAAAAGGGACTTGATGAAATTAACATCTAAATGACCCCTCACTTGCTCTAGTGCTCTTGGGAGGTGGTGATCTTTGGTGTATTTAAATACTCCGAAATTACCATCTCTTTTAAGGGTTTGAGCTGATGGTGGAGTGGGTTAAGGCGTACCTGTTATGCCAGTTGCTGGAAGGCTTCTGTGCTGGCTAGGGTTCGAGTCTCCTGGTGGGAAAGTGTTCTAAAGATGTATACTTAACTCTCGTGTTTAGGAGAGTTGTGCCTTAAGCATAGACACTGTGTCTTCCCATATTAACAGGGACTTGATGAAATTAACGTCTAAATGACCCCTCACTTGCTATAGTGCTCTTGGGAGGTGGTGATCATTGGTGTATTTAAATACTCCGAAATTACCATCTCTTTTAAGGGTCTGAGCTGGTGGTGGAGCGGGTTAAGGCGTACCTGTTATGCCAGTTGCTGGAAGGCTTCTGTGCTGGCTAGGGTTCGAGTCTCCTGGTGGGAAAGTGTTCTAAAGTTGTATACTTAACTCTCGTGTTAAGGAGAGTTGTACCTTAAGCATAGACACTGTGTCTTCCCATATTAACAGGGACTTGATGAAATTAACGTCTAAATGACCCCTCACTTGCTCTAGTGCTTTTGGGAGGTGGTGATCTTTGGTGTATTTAAATACTCCGAAATTTCCTTCTCTTTTAAGGGTTTGAGCTGATGGTGGAGTGGGTTAAGGCGTACCTGTTATGCCAGTTGCTGGAAGGCTTCTGTGCTAGCTAGGGTTCGAGTCTCCTGGTGGGAAAGTGTTCTAAAGATGTATACTTAACTCTCGTGTTTAGGAGAGTTGTGCCTTAAGCATAGACACTGTGTCTTCCCATATTAACAGGGACTCGATGAAATTAACGTCTAAATGACCCCTCACTTGCTCTAGTGCTCTTGGGAGGTGGTGATCTTTGGTGTATTTAAATACTCCGAAATTACCATCTCTTTTAAGGGTCTGAGCTGGTGGTGGAGCGGGTTAAGGCGTACCTGTTATGCCAGTTGCTGGAAGGCTTCTGTGCTGGCTAGGGTTCGAGTCTCCTGGTGGGAAAGTGTTCTAAAGTTGTATACTTAACTCTCGTGTTTAGGAGAATTGTGCCTTAAGCATAGACACTGTGTCTTCCCATATTAACAGGGACTTGATGAAATTAACGTCTAAATGACCCCTCACTTGCTCTAGTGCTCTTGGGAGGTGGTGATCTTTGGTGTATTTAAATACTCCGAAATTACCATCTCTTTTAAGGGTCTGAGTAGGTGGTGGAGCGGGTTAAGGCGTACCTGTTATGCCAGTTGCTGGAAGGCTTCTGTGCTGGCTAGGGTTCGAGTCTCCTGGTAAGAAAGTGTTCTAAAGTTGTATACTTAACTCTCGTGTTTAGGAGAGTTGTGCCTTAAGCATAGACACTGTGTCTTCCCATATTAACAGGGACTTGATGAAATTAACGTCTAAATGACCCCTCACTTGCTCTAGTGCTCTTGGGAGGTGGTGATCTTTGGTGTATTTAAATACTCCGAAATTACCATCTCTTTTAAGGGTCTGAGCTGGTGGTGGAGCGGGTTAAGGTGTACCTGTTATGCCAGTTGCTGGAAGGCTTCTGTGCTGGCTAGGGTTCGAGTCTCCTGGTGAGAAAGTGTTCTAAAGTTGTATACTTAACTCTCGTGTTTAGGAGAGTTGTGCCTTAAGCATAGACACTGTGTCTTCCCATATTAAGAGGGACTTGATGAAATTAACGTCTAAATGACCCCTCACTTGCTCTTGGGAGGTGGTGATCTTTGGTGTATTTAAATACTCCGAAATTACCATCTCTTTTAAGGGTCTGAGCTGGTGGTGGAGCGGGTTAAGGCGTACCTGTTATGCCAGTTGCTGGAAGGCTTCTGTGCTGGCTAGGGTTCGAGTCTCCTGGTGGGAAAGTGTTCTAAAGTTGTATTCTTAACTCTCGTGTTTAGGAGAGTTGTGCCTTAAGCATAGACACTGTGTCTTCCCATATTAACAGGGACTTGATGAAATTAACGTCTAAATGACCCCTCACTTGCTCTAGTGCTCTTGGGAGGTGGTGATCTTTGGTGTATTTAAATACTCCGAAATTACCATCTCTTTTTAGGGTCTGAGCTGGTGGTGGAGCGGGTTAAGGCATACCTGTTATGCCAGTTGCTGGAAGGCTTCTGTGCTGGCTAGGGTTCGAGTCTCCTGGTGGGAAAGTGTTCTAAAGTTGTATACTTAACTCTCGTGTTTAGGAGAGTTGTGCCTTAAGCATAGACACTGTGTCTTCCCATATTAACAGGGACTTGATGAAATTAACGTCTAAATGACCCCTCACTTGCTCTAGTGCTCTTGGGAGGTGGTGATCTTTGGTCTATTTAAATACTCCGAAATTACCATCTCTTTTAAGGGTCTGAGCTGGTGGTGGAGTGGGTTAAGGCGTACCTGTTATGCCAGTTGCTGGAAGGCTTCTGTGCTGGCTAGGGTTCGAGTCTCCTGGTGGGAAAGTGTTCTAAAGTTGTATACTTAACTCTCGTGTTTAGGAGAGTTGTGCCTTAAGCATAGACACTGTGTCTTCCCATATTAACAGGGACTTGATGAAATTAACGTCTAAATGACCCCTCACTTGCTCTAGTGCTCTTGGGAGGTGGTGATCTTTGGTCTATTTAAATACTCCGAAATTACCATCTCTTTTAAGGGTCTGAGCTGGTGGTGGAGTGGGTTAAGGCGTACCTGTTATGCCAGTTGCTGGAAGGCTTCTGTGCTGGCTAGGGTTCGAGTCTCCTGGTGGGAAAGTGTTCTAAAGTTGTATACTTAACTCTCGTGTTTAGGAGAGTTGTGCCTTAAGCATAGACACTGGGTCTTCCCATATTAACAGGGACTTGATGAAATTAACGTCTAAATGACCCCTCACTTGCTCTAGTGCTCTTGGGAGGTGGTGATCTTTGGTGTATTTAAATACTCCGAAATTACCATCTCTTTTAAGGGTCTGAGCTGGTGGTGGAGCGGGTTAAGGCGTACCTGTTATGCCAGTTGCTGGAAGGCTTCTGTGCTGGCTAGGGTTCGAGTCTCCTGGTGGGAAAGTGTTCTAAAGTTGTATACTTAACTCTCGTGGTTAGGAGAGTTGTGCTTTAAGCATAGACACTGTGTCTTCCCATATTAACAGGGACTTGATGAAATTAACGTCTATATGACCCCTCACTTGCTCTAGTGCTCTTGGGAGGTGGTGATCTTTGGTGTATTTAAATACTCCGAAATTACCATCTCTTTTAAGGGTCTGAGCTGGTGGTGGAGCGGGTAAAGGCGTACCTGTTATGCCAGTTGCTGGAAGGCTTCTGTGCTGGCTAGGGTTCGAGTCTCCTGGTGGGAAAGTGTTCTAAAGTTGTATACTTAACTCTCGTGTTTAGGAGAGTTGTGCCTTAAGCATAGACACTGTGTCTTCCCATATTAAAAGGGACTTGATGAAATTAACATCTAAATGACCCCTCACTTGCTCTAGTGCTCTTGGGAGGTGGTGATCTTTGGTGTATTTAAATACTCCGAAATTACCATCTCTTTTAAGGGTTTGAGCTGATGGTGGAGTGGGTTAAGGCGTACCTGTTATGCCAGTTGCTGGAAGGCTTCTGTGCTGGCTAGGGTTCGAGTCTCCTGGTGGGAAAGTGTTCTAAAGATGTATACTTAACTGTCGTGTTTAGGAGAGTTGTGCCTTAAGCATAGACACTGTGTCTTCCCATATTAACAGGGACTTGATGAAATTAACGTCTAAATGACCCCTCACTTGCTCTAGTGCTCTTGGGAGGTGGTGATCATTGGTGTATTTAAATACTCCGAAATTACCATCTCTTTTAAGGGTCTGAGCTGGTGGTGGAGCGGGTTAAGGTGTACCTGTTATGCCAGTTGCTGGAAGGCTTCTGCGCTGGCTAGGGTTCGAGTCTCCTGGTGGGAAAGTGTTCTAAAGTTGTATACTTAACTCTCGTGTTAAGGAGAGTTGTGCCTTAAGCATAGACACTGTGTCTTCCCATATTAACAGGGACTTGATGAAATTAACGTCTAAATGACCCCTCACTTGCTCTAGTGCTTTTGGGAGGTGGTGATCTTTGGTGTATTTAAATACTCCGAAATTACCTTCTCTTTTAAGGGTTTGAGCTGATGGTGGAGTGGGTTAAGGCGTACCTGTTATGCCAGTTGCTGGAAGGCTTCTGTGCTGGCTAGGGTTCGAGTCTCCTGGTGGGAAAGTGTTCTAAAGATGTATACTTAACTCTCGTGTTTAGGAGAGTTGTGCCTTAAGCATAGACACTGTGTCTTCCCATATTAACAGGGACTCGATGAAATTAACGTCTAAATGACCCCTCACTTGCTCTAGTGCTCTTGGGAGGTGGTGATCTTTGGTGTATTTAAATACTCCGAAATTACCATCTCTTTTAAGGGTCTGAGCTGGTGGTGGAGCGGGTTAAGGCGTACCTGTTATGCCAGTTGCTGGAAGGCTTCTGTGCTGGCTAGGGTTCGAGTCTCCTGGTGGGAAAGTGTTCTAAAGTTGTATACTTAACTCTCGTGTTTAGGAGAATTGTGCCTTAAGCATAGACACTGTGTCTTCCCATATTAACAGGGACTTGATGAAATTAACGTCTAAATGACCCCTCACTTGCTCTAGTGCTCTTGGGAGGTGGTGATCTTTGGTGGATTTAAATACTCCGAAATTACCATCTCTTTTAAGGGTCTGAGTAGGTGGTGGACCGGGTTAAGGCGTACCTGTTATGCCAGTTGCTGGAAGGCTTCTGTGCTGGCTAGGGTTCGAGTCTCCTGGTGGGAAAGTGTTCTAAAGTTGTATACTTAACTCTCGTGTTTAGGAGAGTTGTGCCTTAAGCATAGACACTGTGTCTTCCCATATTAACAGGGACTTGATGAAATTAACGTCTAAATGACCCCTCACTTGCTCTAGTGCTCTTGGGAGGTGGTGATCTTTGGTGTATTTAAATACTCCGAAATTACCATCTCTTTTAAGGGTCTGAGCTGGTGGTGGAGCGGGTTAAGGTGTACCTGTTATGCCAGTTGCTGGAAGGCTTCTGTGCTGGCTAGGGTTCGAGTCTCCTGGTGAGAAAGTGTTCTAAAGTTGTATACTTAACTCTCGTGTTTAGGAGAGTTGTGCCTTAAGCATAGACACTGTGTCTTCCCATATTAAGAGGGACTTGATGAAATTAACGTCTAAATGACCCCTCACTTGCTCTTGGGAGGTGGTGATCTTTGGTGTATTTAAATACTCCGAAATTACCATCTCTTTTAAGGGTCTGAGCTGGTGGTGGAGCGGGTTAAGGCGTACCTGTTATGCCAGTTGCTGGAAGGCTTCTGTGCTGGCTAGGGTTCGAGTCTCCTGGTGGGAAAGTGTTCTAAAGTTGTATTCTTAACTCTCGTGTTTAGGAGAGTTGTGCCTTAAGCATAGACACTGTGTCTTCCCATATTAACAGGGACTTGATGAAATTAACGTCTAAATGACCCCTCACTTGCTCTAGTGCTCTTGGGAGGTGGTGATCTTTGGTGTATTTAAATACTCCGAAATTACCATCTCTTTTTAGGGTCTGAGCTGGTGGTGGAGCGGGTTAAGGCGTACCTGTTATGCCAGTTGCTGGAAGGCTTCTGTGCTGGCTAGGGATCGAGTCTCCTGGTGGGAAAGTGTTCTAAAGTTGTATACTTAACTCTCGTGTTAAGGAGAATTGTGCCTTAAGCATAGGCACTGTGTCTTCCCATATTAACAGGGACTTGATGAAATTAACGTCTAAATGACCCCTCACTTGCTTTAGTGCTCTTGGGAGGTGGTGATCTTTGGTGTATTTAAATACTCCGAAATTACCATCTCTTTTAAGGGTCTGAGCTGGAGGTGGAGCGGGTTAAGGCGTACCTGTTATGCCAGTTGCTGGAAGGCTTCTGTGCTGGCAAGGGTTCGAGTCTCCTGGTGGGAAAGTGTTCTAAAGTTGTATACTTAACTCTCGTGTTTAGAAGAGTTGTGCCTTAAGCATAGACACTGTGTCTTCCCATATTAAGAGGGACTTGATGAAATTAACGTCTAAATGACCCTTCACTTGCTCTTGGGAGGTGGTGATCTTTGGTGTATTTAAATACTCCGAAATTACCATCTCTTTTAAGGGTCTGAGCTGGTGGTGGAGCGGGTTAAGGCGTACCTGTTATGCCAGTTGCTGGAAGGCTTCTGTGCTGGCTAGGGTTCGAGTCTCCTGGTGGGAAAGTGTTCTAAAGTTGTATTCTTAACTCTCGTGTTTAGGAGAGTTGTGCCTTAAGCATAGACACTGTGTCTTCCCATATTAACAGGGACTTGATGAAATTAACGTCTAAATGACCCCTCACTTGCTCTAGTGCTCTTGGGAGGTGGTGATCTTTGGTGTATTTAAATACTCCGAAATTACCATCTCTTTTTAGGGTCTGAGCTGGTGGTGGAGCGGGTTAAGGCATACCTGTTATGCCAGTTGCTGGAAGGCTTCTGTGCTGGCTAGGGTTCGAGTCTCCTGGTGGGAAAGTGTTCTAAAGTTGTATACTTAACTCTCGTGTTTAGGAGAGTTGTGCCTTAAGCATAGACACTGTGTCTTCCCATATTAACAGGGACATTGATGAAATTAACGTCTAAATGACCCCTCACTTGCTCTAGTGCTCTTGGGAGGTGGTGATCTTTGGTCTATTTAAATACTCCGAAATTACCATCTCTTTTAAGGGTCTGAGCTGGTGGTGGAGTGGGTTAAGGCGTACCTGTTATGCCAGTTGCTGGAAGGCTTCTGTGCTGGCTAGCGTTCGAGTCTCCTGGTGGGAAAGTGTTCTAAAGTTGTATACTTAACTCTCGTGTTTAGGAGAGTTGTGCCTTAAGCATAGACACTGGGTCTTCCCATATTAACAGGGACTTGATGAAATTAACGTCTAAATGACCCCTCACTTGCTCTAGTGCTCTTGGGAGGTGGTGTTCTTTGGTGTATTTAAATACTCCGAAATTACCATGTCTTTTAAGTGTCTGAGCTGGTGGTGGAGCGGGTTAAGGCGTACCTGTTATGCCAGTTGCTGGAAGGCTTCTGTACTGGCTAGGGTTCGAGTCTCCTGGTGGGAAAGTGTTCTAAAGTTGTATACTTAACTCTCGTGTTTAGGAGAGTTGTGCCTTAAGCATAGACACTGTGTCTTCCCATATTAACAGGGACTTGATGAAATTAACGTCTAAATGACCCCTCACTTGCTCTAGTGCTCTTGGGAGGTGGTGATCTTTGGTGTATTTAAATACTCCGAAATTACCATCTCTTTTTAGGGTCTGAGCTGGTGGTGGAGCGGGTTAAGGCGTACCTGTTATGCCTTTTGCTGGAAGGCTTCTGTGCTGGCTAGGGTTCGAGTCTCCTGGTGGGAAAGTGTTCTAAAGTTGTATACTTAACTCTCGTGTTAAGGAGAATTGTGCCTTAAGCATAGACACTGTGTCTTCCCATATTAACAGGGACTTGATGAAATTAACGTCTAAATGACCCCTCACTTGCTTTAGTGCTCTTGGGAGGTGGTGATCTTTGGTGTATTTAAATACTCCGAAATTACCATCTCTTTTAAGGGTCTGAGCTGGAGGTGGAGCGGGTTAAGGCGTACCTGTTATGCCAGTTGCTGGAAGGCTTCTGTGCTGGCAAGGGTTCGAGTCTCCTGGTGGGAAAGTGTTCTAAAGTTGTATACTTAACTCTCGTGTTTAGAAGAGTTGTGCCTTAAGCATAGACACTGTGTCTTCCCATATTAAGAGGGACTTGATGAAATTAACGTCTAAATGACCCTTCACTTGCTCTTGGGAGGTGGTGATCTTTGGTGTATTTAAATACTCCGAAATTACCATCTCTTTTAAGGGTCTGAGCTGGTGGTGGAGCGGGTTAAGGCGTACCTGTTATGCCAGTTGCTGGAAGGCTTCTGTGCTGGCTAGGGTTCGAGTCTCCTGGTGGGAAAGTGTTCTAAAGTTGTATACTTAACTCTCGTGTTTAGGAGAGTTGTGCCTTAAGCATAGACACTGTGTCTTCCCATATTAACAGGGACTTGATGAAATTAACGTCTAAATGACCCCTCACTTGCTCTAGTGCTCTTGGGAGGTGGTGATCTTTGGTGTATTTAAATACTCCGAAATTACCATCTCTTTTAAGGGTCTGAGCTGGTGGTGGAGCGGGTTAAGGCGTACCTGTTATGCCAGTTGCTGGAAGGCTTCTGTGCTGGCTAGGGTTCGAGTCTCCTGGTGGGAAAGTGTTCTAAAGTTGTATACTTAACTCTCGTGTTAAGGAGAATTGTGCCTTAAGCATAGACACTGTGTCTTCCCATATTAACAGGGACTTGATGAAATTAACGTCTAAATGACCCCTCACTTGCTTTAGTGCTCTTGGGAGGTGGTGATCTTTGGTGTATTTAAATACTCCGAAATTACCATCTCTTTTAAGGGTCTGAGCTGGAGGTGGAGCGGGTTAAGGCGTACCTGTTATGCCAGTTGCTGGAAGGCTTCTGTGCTGGCAAGGGTTCGAGTCTCCTGGTGGGAAAGTGTTCTAAAGTTGTATACTTAATTCTCGTGTTTAGAAGAGTTGTGCCTTAAGCATAGACACTGTGTCTTCCCATATTAAGAGGGACTTGATGAAATTAACGTCTAAATGACCCTTCACTTGCTCTTGGGAGGTGGTGATCTTTGGTGTATTTAAATACTCCGAAATTACCATCTCTTTTAAGGGTCTGAGCTGGTGGTGGAGCGGGTTAAGGCGTACCTGTTATGCCAGTTGCTGGAAGGCTTCTGTGCTGGCTAGGGTTCGAGTCTCCTGGTGGGAAAGTGTTCTAAAGTTGTATTCTTAACTCTCGTGTTTAGGAGAGTTGTGCCTTAAGCATAGACACTGTGTCTTCCCATATTAACAGGGACTTGATGAAATTAACGTCTAAATGACCCCTCACTTGCTCTAGTGCTCTTGGGAGGTGGTGATCTTTGGTGTATTTAAATACTCCGAAATTACCATCTCTTTTTAGGGTCTGAGCTGGTGGTGGAGCGGGTTAAGGCATACCTGTTATGCCAGTTGCTGGAAGGCTTCTGTGCTGGCTAGGGTTCGAGTCTCCTGGTGGGAAAGTGTTCTAAAGTTGTATACTTAACTCTCGTGTTTAGGAGAGTTGTGCCTTAAGCATAGACACTGTGTCTTCCCATATTAACAGGGACTTGATGAAATTAACGTCTAAATGACCCCTCACTTGCTCTAGTGCTCTTGGGAGGTGGTGATCTTTGGTCTATTTAAATACTCCGAAATTACCATCTCTTTTAAGGGTCTGAGCTGGTGGTGGAGTGGGTTAAGGCGTACCTGTTATGCCAGTTGCTGGAAGGCTTCTGTGCTGGCTAGGGTTCGAGTCTCCTGGTGGGAAAGTGTTCTAAAGTTGTATACTTAACTCTCGTGTTTAGGAGAGTTGTGCCTTAAGCATAGACACTGGGTCTTCCCATATTAACAGGGACTTGATGAAATTAACGTCTAAATGACCCCTCACATGCTCTAGTGCTCTTGGGAGGTGGTGTTCTTTGGTGTATTTAAATACTCCGAAATTACCATGTCTTTTAAGTGTCTGAGCTGGTGGTGGAGCGGGTTAAGGCGTACCTGTTATGCCAGTTGCTGGAAGGCTTCTGTACTGGCTAGGGTTCGAGTCTCCTGGTGGGAAAGTGTTCTAAAGTTGTATACTTAACTCTCGTGTTTAGGAGAGTTGTGCCTTAAGCATAGACACTGTGTCTTCCCATATTAACAGGGACTTGATGAAATTAACGTCTAAATGACCCCTCACTTGCTCTAGTGCTCTTGGGAGGTGGTGATCTTTGGTGTATTTAAATACTCCGAAATTACCATCTCTTTTTAGGGTCTGAGCTGGTGGTGGAGCGGGTTAAGGCGTACCTGTTATGCCAGTTGCTGGAAGGCTTCTGTGCTGGCTAGGGTTCGAGTCTCCTGGTGGGAAAGTGTTCTAAAGTTGTATACTTAACTCTCGTGTTAAGGAGAATTGTGCCTTAAGCATAGACACTGTGTCTTCCCATATTAACAGGGACTTGATGAAATTAACGTCTAAATGACCCCTCACTTGCTTTAGTGCTCTTGGGAGGTGGTGATCTTTGGTGTATTTAAATACTCCGAAATTACCATCTCTTTTAAGGGTCTGAGCTGGAGGTGGAGCGGGTTAAGGCGTACCTGTTATGCCAGTTGCTGGAAGGCTTCTGTGCTGGCAAGGGTTCGAGTCTCCTGGTGGGAAAGTGTTCTAAAGTTGTATACTTAACTCTCGTGTTTAGAAGAGTTGTGCCTTAAGCATAGACACTGTGTCTTCCCATATTAAGAGGGACTTGATGAAATTAACGTCTAAATGACCCTTCACTTGCTCTTGGGAGGTGGTGATCTTTGGTGTATTTAAATACTCCGAAATTACCATCTCTTTTAAGGGTCTGAGCTGGTGGTGGAGCGGGTTAAGGCGTACCTGTTATGCCAGTTGCTGGAAGGCTTCTGTGCTGGCTAGGGTTCGAGTCTCCTGGTGGGAAAGTGTTCTAAAGTTGTATACTTAACTCTCGTGTTTAGGAGAGTTGTGCCTTAAGCATAGACACTGTGTCTTCCCATATTAACAGGGACTTGATGAAATTAACGTCTAAATGACCCCTCACTTGCTCTAGTGCTCTTGGGAGGTGGTGATCTTTGGTGTATTTAAATACTCCGAAATTACCATCTCTTTTAAGGGTCTGAGCTGGTGGTGGAGCGGGTTAAGGCGTACCTGTTATGCCAGTTGCTGGAAGGCTTCTGTGCTGGCTAGGGTTCGAGTCTCCTGGTGGGATAGTGTTCTAAAGATGTATACTTAACTCTCGTGTTTAGGAGAGTTGTGCCTTAAGCATAGACACTGTGTCTTCCCATATTAACAGGGACTTGATGAAATTAACGTCTAAATGACCCCTCACTTGCTCTAGTGCTCTTGGGAGGTGGTGATCTTTGGTGTATTTAAATACTCCGAAATTACCATCTCTTTTAAGGGTCTGAGTTGGTGGTGGAGCGGGTTAAGGCGTACCTGTTATGCCAGTTGCTGGAAGGCTTCTGTGCTGGCTAGGGTTCGAGTCTCCTGGTGGGAAAGTGTTCTAAAGTTGTATACTTAACTCTCGTGTTTAGGAGAGTTGCGCCTTAAGCATAGACACTGTGTCTTCCCATATTAACAGGGACTTGATGAAATTAACGTCTAAATGACCCCTCACTTGCTCTAGTGCTCTTGGGAGGTGGTGATCTTTGGTGTATTTAAATACTCCGAAATTACCATCACTTTTAAGGGTCTGAGCTGGTGGTGGAGCGGGTTAAGGCGTACCTGTTATGCCAGTTGCTGGAAGGCTTCTGTGCTGGCTAGAGTTCGAGTCTCCTGGTGGGAAAGTGTTCTCAAGTTGTATACTTAACTCTCGTGTTTAGGAGAGTTGTGCCTTAAGCATAGACACTGTGTCTTCCCATATTAACAGGGACTTGATGAAATTAACGTCTAAATGACCCCTCACTTGCTCTAGTGCTCTTGGGAGGTGGTGATCTTTGGTGTATTTAAATACTCCGAAATTACCATCTCTTTTAAGGGTCTGAGCTGGTGGTGGAGCGGGTTAAGGCGTACCTGTTATGCCAGTTGCTGGAAGGCTTCTGTGCTGGCTAGGGTTCGAGTCTCCTGGTGGGAAAGTGTTCTAAAGTTGTATACTTAACTCTCGTGCTTAGGAGAGTTGTGCCTTAAGCATAGACACTGTGTCTTCCCATATTAACAGGGACTTGATGAAATTAACGTCTAAATGACCCCTCACTTGCTCTAGTGCTCTTGGGAGGTGGTGATCTTTGGTGTATTTAAATACTCCGAAATTACCATCTCTCTTAAGGGTCTGAGCTGGTGGTGGAGCGGGTTAAGGCGTACCTGTTATGCCAGTTGCTGGAAGGCTTCTGTGCTGGCTAGGGTTCGAGTCTCCTGGTGGGAAAGTGTTCTAAAGTTGTATACTTAACTCTCGTGTTTAGGAGAATTGTGCCTTAAGCATAGACACTGTGTCTTCCCATATTAACAGGGACTTGATGAAATTAACGTCTAAATGACCCCTCACTTGCTCTAGTGCTCTTGGGAGGTGGTGAGCTTTGGTGTATTTAAATACTCCGAAATTACCATCACTTTTAAGGGTCCGAGCTGGTGGTGGAGCGGGTTAAGGCGTACCTGTTATGCCAGTTGCTGGAAGGCTTCTGTGCTGGCTAGAGTTCGAGTCTCCTGGTGGGAAAGTGTTCTCAAGTTGTATACTTAACTCTCGTGTTTAGGAGAGTTGTGCCTTAAGCATAGACACTGTGTCATCCCATATTAACAGGGACTTGATGAACTTAACGTCTAAATGACCCCTCACTTGCTCTAGTGCTCTTGGGAGGTGGTGATCTTTGGTGTATTTAAATACTCCGAAATTACCATCTCTTTTAAGGGTCTGAGCTGATGGTGGAGTGGGTTAAGGCGTACCTGTTATGCCAGTTGCTGGAAGGCATCTGTGCTGGCTAGGGTTCGAGTCTCCTGGTGGGAAAGTGTTCTAAAGTTGTATACTTAACTCTCGTGTTTAGGAGAGTTGTGCCTTAAGCATAGATACTGTGTCTTCCCATATTAACAGGGACTTGATGAAATTAACGTCTAAATGACCCCTCACTTGCTCTAGTGCTCTTGGGAGGTGGTGATCTTTGGTGTATTTAAATACTCCGAAATTACCATCTCTTTTAAGGGTCTGAGTTGGTGGTGGAGCGGGTTAAGGCGTACCTGTTATGCCAGTTGCTGGAAGGCTTCTGTGCTGGCTAGGGTTAGAGTCTCCTGGTGGGAAAGTGTTCTAAAGTTGTATACTTAACTCTCGTGTTTAGGAGAGTTGCGCCTTAAGCATAGACACTGTGTCTTCCTATATTAACAGAGACTTGATGAAATTAACGTCTAAATGACCCCTCACTTGCTCTCGTGCTCTTGGGAGGTGGTGATCTTTGGTGTATTTAAATACTCCGAAATTACCATCTCTTTTAAGGGTCTGAGCTGGTGGTGGAGCGGGTTAAGGCGTACCTGTTATGCCAGTTGCTGGAAGGCTTCTGTGCTGGCTAGGGTTCGAGTCTCCTGGTGGGAAAGTGTTCTAAAGTTGTATACTTAACTCTCGTGTTTAGGAGAGTTGTGCCTTAAGCATAGACACTGTGTCTTCCCATATTAACTGGGACTTGATGAAATTAACGTCTAAATGACCCCTCACTTGCTCTAGTGCTCTTGGGAGGTGGTGATCTTTGGTGTATTTAAATACTCCGAAATTACCATCTCTTTTAAGGGTCTGAGCTGGTGGTGGAGTGGGTTAAGGCGTACCTGTTATGCCAGTTGCTGGAAGGCTTCTGTGCTGGCTAGGGTTCGAGTCTCCTGGTGGGAAAGTGTTCTAAAGTTGTATACTTAACTCTCGTGTTTAGGAGAGTTGTGCCTTAAGCATAGACACTGTGTCTTCCCATATTAACAGGGACTTGATGAAATTAACATCTAAATGACCCCTCACTTGCTCTAGTGCTTTTGGGAGGTGGTGATCTTTGGTGTATTTAAATACTCCGAAATTACCTTCTCTTTTAAGGGTTTGAGCTGATGGTGGAGTGGGTTAAGGCGCACCTGTTATGCCAGTTGCTGGAAGGCTTCTGTGCTGGCTAGGGTTCGAGTCTCCTGGTGGGAAAGTGTTCTAAAGATGTATACTTAACTCTCGTGTTTAGGAGAGTTGTGCCTTAAGCATAGACACTGTGTCTTCCCATATTAACAGGGACTCGATGAAATTAACGTCTAAATGACCCCTCACTTGCTCTAGTGCCCTTGGGAGGTGGTGATCTTTGGTGTATTTAAATACTCCGAAATTACCATCTCTTTTAAGGGTCTGAGCTGGTGGTGGAGCGGGTAAAGGCGTACCTGTTATGCCATTTGCTGGAAGGCTTCTGTGCTGGCTAGGGTTCGAGTCTCCTGGTGGGAAAGTGTTCTAAAGTTGTATACTTAACTCTCGTGTTTAGGAGAGTTGTGCCTTAAGCATAGACACTGTGTCTTCCCATATTAACAGGGACTTGATGAAATTAACGTCTAAATGACCCCTCACTTGCTCTAGTGCTCTTGGGAGGTGGTGATCTTTGGTGTATTTAAATACTCCGAAATTACCATCTCTTTTAAGGGTCTGAGTAGGTGGTGGAGCGGGTTAAGGCGTACCTGTTATGCCAGTTGCTGGAAGGCTTCTGTGCTGGCTAGGGTTCGAGTCTCCTGGTGGGAAAGTGTTCTAAAGTTGTATACTTAACTCTCGTGTTTAGGAGAGTTGTGCCTTAAGCATAGACACTGTGTCTTCCCATATGAACAGGGACTTGATGAAATTAACGTCTAAATGACCCCTCACTTGCTCTAGTGCTCTTGGGAGGTGGTGATCTTTGGTGTATTTAAATACTCCGAAATTACCATCTCTTTTAAGGGTCTGAGCTGGTGGTGAAGCGGGTTAAGGTGTACCTGTTATGCCAGTTGCTGGAAGGCTTCTGTGCTGGCTAGGGTTCGAGTCTCCTGGTGGGAAAGTGTTCTAAAGTTGTATACTTAACTCTCGTGTTTAGGAGAGTTGTGCCTTAAGCATACACACTGTGTCTTCCCATATTAAGAGGGACTTGATGAAATTAACGTCTAAATGACCCCTCACTTGCTCTTGGGAGGTGTTGATCTTTTGTGCATTTAAATACTCCGAAATTACCATCTCTTTTAAGGGTCTGAGCTGGTGGTGGAGCGGGTTAAGGCGTACCTGTTATGCCAGTTGCTGGAAGGCTTCTGTGCTGGCTAGGGTTCGAGTCTCCTGGTGGGAAAGTGTTCTAAAGTTGTATTCTTAACTCTCGTGTTTAGGAGAGTTGTGCCTTAAGCATAGACACTGTGTCTTCCCATATTAACAGGGACTTGATTAAATTAACGTCTAAATGACCCCTCACTTGCTCTAGTGCTCTTGGGAGGTGGTGATCTTTGGTGTATTTAAATACTCCGAAATTACCATCTCTTTTTAGGGTCTGAGCTGGTGGTGGAGCGGGTTAAGGCATACCTGTTATGCCAGTTGCTGGAAGGCTTCTGTGCTGGCTAGGGTTCGAGTCTCCTGGTGGGAAAGTGTTCTAAAGTTGTATACTTAACTCTCGTGATTAGGAGAGTTGTGCCTTAAGCATAGACACTGTGTCTTCCCATATTAACAGGGACTTGATGAAATTAACGTCTAAATGACCCCTCACTTGCTCTAGTGCTCTTGGGAGGTGGTGATCTTTGGTCTATTTAAATACTCCGAAATTACCATCTCTTTTAAGGGTCTGAGCTGGTGGTGGAGTGGGTTAAGGCGTACCTGTTATGCCAGTTGCTGGAAGGCTTCTGTGCTGGCTAGGGTTCGAGTCTCCTGGTGGGAAAGTGTTCTAAAGTTGTATACTTAACTCTCGTGTTTAGGAGAGTTGTGCCTTAAGCATAGACACTGTGTCTTCCCATATTAACAGGGACTTGATGAAATTAACGTCTAAATGACCCCTCACTTGCTCTAGTGCTCTTGGGAGGTGGTGTTCTTTGGTGTATTTAAATACTCCGAAATTACCATGTCTTTTAAGTGTCTGAGCTGGTGGTGGAGCGGGTTAAGGCGTACCTGTTATGCCAGTTGCTGGAAGGCTTCTGTACTGGCTAGGGTTCGAGTCTCCTGGTGGGAAAGTGTTCTAAAGTTGTATACTTAACTCTCGTGTTTTGGAGAGTTGTGCCTTAAGCATAGACACTGTGTCTTCCCATATTAACAGGGACTTGATGAAATTAACGTCTAAATGACCCCTCACT